>NC_041390.1:628742462-628758994 GCF_002162155.2 Triticum dicoccoides | reverse complement strand
AGTAGCATATGTTTTGCCCACTAGCCCAACACGGAAGATAACGAGGCAGGTATGAGGTCTCCTACGGAATAGGAATCGATTGACGCACGCACACGGTTGGCAACGATGCCTTCTGCGCAACTTGCTATGTTCCTATGCCGTTGCTTCATGTGAGGCCCGGCGATGGAGTAGATCCTCCAGGCGAAAGTCTTGCACCTTCTTTGGTGCCGGTGCTGGCGATGTTCTTGAGCATTGTATTCCTTCCTGAAGGCACATCGCGGAGCTAAGTCCATCTACTGTCAAAACTGTTTGGTGTTCTGGGTGAAAACCAAATCTCCATTGGAGCGGGCGGCGGCGACATTTATGTCGTTACCTTCTTGGAGGCACCGCCTTGGACAGGGGTGGAGCTACGGGGGGACGAGCGGGGGCCACGCAACCCCCCCCCCAACGTGCGTGTCGAACCAACATTGTATAGCGCAATTTTTGTTCGATCGGGACTAGTTAGAACTAATTAGCCCCCCCAACAGTGATCTCAAGCCCAGTAGCATATGTTTTGCCCACTGGCCCTACACGGAAGACAAAGAGGCAGGTCTGAGGTCTCCTACTGAATAGGAATCGATCGACTCACGCACGCACGACAAAACGGGACGCATCTCTTGGTCTCTCCCTCTCCCTCGTCCCTCCTGCGACTCCAATCAGCGCTGGCTCCGGCGGCGCAGACGGCCGAACCTGCAAGTGAGTCTTCTTTAATTCATGCTATGTAATTTGTATGCCGGCGAACTGATCCGTACTGCAGAAATTCTTGAGTTAGGTACTTAGGTTAAATGGGATCAGGGAAATTAGGGGAACTAATATCTTGTTTATCCTCACAAACATGTACTGCAAATTTGGCATGACACAAATTAGGTCTGTTCTTTTGTTTGGATTTATTGTCTGTTGTCACCGATCTGTATTTTTGTGTTTGTGTAGTCATGAAGAGGAAGACAATGCTTTCTTTTTTTTGAGAAGGTTGGATCAAGCTCCTGCCCTGGCTCCCAACCTGAACATACTACTACCGGTGTTGATGATTCCAACACAGCCGAACAAGGATAAAGTAGTGGACAGAGTAACACTCTTGATCAGAATATTTCAACATCTGTAGAAGGTCCACATCAAGAGACAGTTGTAACAACAGAAACAGATTAAGAGACCCCGACAAACATCTTCAAATTTGGCAACTCCCTCCTGACAAGCAAGACGAAGCTCGACGTTTTTATATATTTGAGGGCGCATATCAACCGATCCTACAACCAGAGGAATACCCATTTGCTGGAATGGGTACTCATCGCCGTCGATTCCAGAAAGATTGGTTTACAAACCATTTTTGGTTGGAGTATTCAACTGACACACATAGGGCATACTGCTTGCCTTGTTTCCTCTTTTCCAAAAAGCCAATTGGAAGGTGTGGCTCAGATACATTCGCAGTCAAGGGATTCCAAAACTGGATAAAGGTCAATAATGGGAAAGAATGTGCTTTTCTAACTCACATGGGTTGTGATCCTAACTCAGCTCATTACTTTGATGTTAGATGTTTTGAAAATCTTAAGAATAGCATGTCTCATATAGACAAGGTAATGTTGAAGCAATGTGAGAAAAGAGTGGCAGATGCGGGACTAAGACTCAAGACTACAATTGATGCCACCAGGTAAGCATGATTTCTATATCTATTATGTTCCAAGTGGACTTGTTACTTGTAAATTCTATACTAAGCAATTGTTGCATCTACAGGTGGTTAGCATTTCAAGCGTATCCCTTTAGAGGCCATGATGAATCTCCAGGATCTAAAAACCGAGGTAATTTTATTGAGATGCTCAAGATTCTGGCGTCGTATAATAAAGAGGTCAATGAAGTGGTGTTAGAAAATTCTCCAAGAAATGCAAAGCACTTGCGGAGAAGTCCAGAAATAATTTGTAAGCATAATTGCTCGTAAAGTACAGAAATCAATTAAAGAAGAAATTGGCAATCACAAGTTTTGTATAATGGTTGATGAAGCTAGGGATGAATCCAAAAAAGAGCAGATGGCGGTCGTTATTAGATTTGCCAATGAAGAATCAATTATTACAGAGTGCTTTCTTGATGTAGTGCATGTTAAAGATACTGCTGCAACAACTCTCAAAGACAAGATACTTGATGTTCTAGCTTTCAATAACCTGAATGTGCAAGATATCAGGGGCCAAGCATATGTTGGGGCTAGCAACATGAGGGGAGAGTGGAATGGATTGAAGGCTCTTATTCTTCGGGAGTGTCCGTATGCATACTACATTCATTGTATGGCTCATCAGGTGCAGTTAGCTCTTGTTGCGGCATCCAGAGAGTTGCATGAGGTACACAACTTCTTTCAGCATGAAAACTTTATAGTCAATGTTGTTAGTGCTTCTTCCAAACGCAACGATGAGTTGCTAGCAAACCAGGCAACTCAAATTGAACGAGAGATCGAACTAGGAGAACTAGATACTGGCCGAGGGGCAAATCAGTTAGGCTCTTTACAAAGAGCAGGAGACACTAGATGGAGCTCCCACTATAAATCAATCCAAAGCTTAAGAAAGATGTTTGCTGCTTCTGTTTCTGTTTTAAGAAGTATAGCAAGTGATCGTTCGGTCTCACAATTTTTTCGAGGAGATGTTGTTGGTGCTCTTAGGATTCTCATCTCATTTGATTTTGTGTTTATTCTGCACCTAATGGAAAAAATCATGAAGACCACTGATGTGTTGTGTGTAAGACTGCAAACTAAATCTTTGGATATTTCGAATGCTTTGGATTGTGTGTCCAACACAAAGGTGCTGCTTGGTGACTTAAGAGAAAATGGTTGGGAATCTCTTCTTGAAGAGGTTAATTCTTTTTGCCTGAAGCACGAGATTGATATTCCGGATTTTAATCGCAAGTATTGTAACACCCCGGATATGATTTACCTAATATGTAATCCAACTCTTGCTGTTTCCGGCGTTAAGTTATTTTATTTCCTCGGGTTTGGTTTTTTTGTCTCCGTGTGTTGTTGTCGTTGCCATGCATCTCATATCATGTCATCATGTGCATTGCATTTGCATACGTGTTCGTCTCATGCATCCGAGCATTTTCCCCGTTGTCCGTTTTGCATTCCGGCGTTCCGTTCTCCTCCGGTGGTCATTTCTACCTTTCTTTCGTGTGTCGGGATTAAGCATTTCCGGATTGGACCGAGACTTGCCAAGCGGCCTTGGTTTACTACCGGTAGACCGCCTGTCAAGTTTCGTATCATTTGGACTTCGTTTGATGCTCCAACGGTTAACCGAGGGACCGAAAAGGCCTCTTGTGTGTTGCAGCCCAACACCCCTCCATTTTAACCCCAAACCCACCAAAACCCTCTCCATCATCTAGAGCGTTCAATCACGATCGCGTGGCCGAAAACCGCACCTCATTTGGACACTCGTAGCTCCCTGTATGCCTATAAATAGCCCCCCTCCGAAATCCAAGGGTCCTTCTTCCCCAAACCCTAGATCCACCTCCACCCGCCGCTGTCGGACAAAAACCGCAGGTCGGACATTGTCCGCTTCCCCGCCGGCCACTCCGGGGATGCCACGTGGTGCCCGAGGCGCCCACATCGCCGTCGACCGCACCGGCCCGCGCGGCCCGGGGCAGGCCCCGCGGCCCAGCCGCTCGGCGCCCGCCTCCTCTCGCCGCCCCGCCGCCTCAGCTCCCGCGCCGCCGCCCGGAGACCCGCGCCGACCACCGCCGCCATTGCCGCCGACTCGCCGCGCGCCGCCGCCCGGAGCTCCGGCGACGCCCGGCCCTGCCGCGCCTCCCCATCATCGCGGCCACCTCGGATCATGCTTTGGGCATATATCATATCAAAATATTCGTCTCAGAGAGTACATCATTTTATCTCATTGCATCATTTTTATTTGAGTTCATCTTGATGCCCGAAATGCTGTTGGAAGAGTGCTATTTGGGATAATTGTCAGATCTGCTGCTCCAAATAGCTATTTGTCATTTTTGCCATGTTTATTGTGTGCATGATATGCCCCTGAGCTCTACATATGTTTTGTTATATGCTTTGTCATCTTTCCAGAGGTGCCATCCATGTATTTTTGTGATGTGTGTGGTGACTAGCACAAGCTTGCAAAGTGGTGCATTCGTTAATGCTGATTTCAGGGACTTAGCAATTCCACTAAGTCCTTGGTCTGTTTTTATCAATATGCCATATGTTCATGTTGTTTTCTAGTGATCCGTGCCTCTTTTGAGGATGATCAGTAAGGATGATTTGTTAATCTTGTAGTGCTCTATCCATCCATGTCTTTGTTTGCAATTATGGAGTACCCTAGCTTGAGTCAATCAAGCTCTACTTTTGCTATCTCGTGAATCTGGGCAGATTGTCTACTTGTTAGCGATTTTGCCGAGGATGTTGTAGTTGATCCGTGCATGCTATATTATTGTTCTTGCCATGTCTAGCTTGTATTATGTGTATTCTTGATGGGTGTATGCTTAGATTGTCATGACATGCTCTGTAGTGAGTGCATCGAGCTCGTAAACATGCCTACTTGATATCTGATTTGCATGCTTCAGTTTTTCACTAAGTCTGTGATCTGTTTATGTTTTTGCCATGTTCACACGCTTGCAATTGTATTTTTTGATCCCTTTTGGCTCAAGGTCACTTAGGGACTTTTGTTAAGCTCTTTGAGTAGCTCCATGCCATGCTTTACTTTGCCATGTTCAGTACCTGTAGCATCTAGTTTTCTTGCTCCAAAGTGTGCTACCTGATCTGAAATTCCAGACAAGTGTTAATTTCACTAAGTCTGAAACCTGTTTACCAATTGCACTTTTGCCATGCTTGTTTGAACCTGTTAATGGATGAATTGGCCGTAGCTCAGTGTTCATCTTTTGTTAGGCATCATGAATGGATCCCTTCCATGTGTTTTGTTGCCATGTTTGAGTGCTGTAGCATGTTTAACTTGTTGCATTTAGATGGCTACTTGCTATATATCGCAGACCGGTGCCATATTTGAATTGCTTGCCATTTCCAAACCGTGTCTCCGATTCTGGTGATCTTTATATTGTTTCAAGCAAAATCATCCCACCTTTCCAGTGGCACATTTAGATTTCCAAGTTGAGGGCAGGTTCATTCATTCCTTGTCAAATCTTGCATATGCATCACCTATCGCATCCCGCATAGCATACCTTGTTTGCATCTTGTGTTTGAGCTTTGCACGTGGTTGATTGTGTCCTTTTTGCTTGTTTGTCTTGTTTGGGTAGAGCCGGGAGACGAGTTCGCTAACGAGGAGCCCGTTGAGTTTGCTTTCGAGGATCCAGTCAACTCTGACAACTTTGCAGGCAAGATGATCACACCCTCGAAATCACTTCTATCTTTGCTTTGCTAGATGCTCGCTCTTTTGCTATGCCTATGCTACGATGCCTACCACTAGCTTATCATGCCTCCCAAATTGCCATGTCAAACCTCTAACCCACCATGTCCTAGCAAACCATTGATTGGCTATGTTACCGCTTTGCTCAGCCCCTCTTATAGCATTGCTAGTTGCAGGTGAAGATTGGAGACCGTTCCTTGTTGGAACATTATTTACTTGTTGGGATATCACTATATTATCTTGTTATCTTCATGCATCTATATACTTGGTAAAGGGTGGAAGGCTCGGCCTCTCGCCTAGTGTTTTGTTCCACTCTTGCCGCCCTAGTTTCCGTCATATTGGTGTTATGTTCCCGGATTTTGTGTTCCTTACGCGGTTGGGTGATAATGGGAACCCCTTGACAGTTTGCCTTGAATAAAGCTTTTCCAGTAATGCCCAACCTTGGTTTTACCATTTGCCACCTAGCCTCTTTTCCCTTGGGTTTCCGGAGCCTGAGGGTCATCTTATTTAAACCCCCCGGGCCAGTGCTCCTCTGAGTGTTGGTCCAAACAGAGCCACTTGCAGCGCCACCTCAGGGCAACTCGAGGTTTGATTTTAGTTGTACGTAGTGTTCATCTGAGTGTGCCTTGAGAACGAGATATGTGCAGCTCCTATCGGGATTTGTCGGCACATTCGGGCGGTGTTGCTGGATTTGTTTTAACTTGTCGAAGTGCCTTGTAGAACTGGGATACCGAGTCTGATCGGAATGTCTCGGGAGAAGGTATATCCTTCGTTGACCGTGAGAGCTTGTCATGGGCTAAGTTGGGACTCCCCTGCAGGGATTTGAACTTTCGAAAGCCGTGCCCGCGGTTATGGGCAGATGGAAATTTGTTAATGTCCGGTTGTAGATAACTTGAACCTTAACTTAATTAAAATGAATCAACTGTGTGAGTTACCGTGATGGTCTCTTCTCGGCAGAGTCCGGGAAGTGAACACGGTGTTGGAGTAATGCTTGCCGCAGGTTGTTCTCTAGTTATGCGTTCGCGCTTTGCCTTCTTTCCTCGCTCTCTTTTGCGAACAGGTTAGCCACCATATATGCTAGTCACTTGCTGCAGCTCCACATATTTACCTTGCCTTACCTATAAGCTTAAATAGTCTTGATCACGAGGGTGAGAGATTGCTGAGTCCCTGTTGAAGGAAATATGCCCTAGAGGCAATAATAAAGTTATTATTTATTTCCTTATATCATGACAAATGTTTATTATTCACGCTAGAATTGTATTAACCGGAAACATAATACATGTGTGAATACATAGACAAACAAAGCGTCACTAGTATGCCTCTACTTGACTAGCTCGTTAATCAAAGATGGTTATGTTTCCTAACCATGAACAATGAGTTGTTATTTGATTAACAGGATCACATCATTAAGTGAATGATCTGATTGACATGACCCATTCCATTAGCTTAGCACCCGATCGTTTAGTATGTTGCTATTGCTTTCTTCATGACTTATACATGTTCCTATAACTATGAGATTATGCAACTCCCGTTTACCAGAGGAACACTTTGGGTGCTACCAAACGTCACAACGTAACTGGGTGATTATAAAGGAGTACTACAGGTGTCTCCAAAGGTACATGTTGGGTTGGCGTATTTCGAGATTAGGTTTTGTCACTTCGATTGTCGGAGAGGTATCTCTGGGCCCTCTCGGTAATGCACATCACTTAAGCCTTGCAAGCATTGCAACTAATGAGTTAGTTGCGGGATGATGTATTACAGAACGAGTAAAGAGACTTGCCGGTAATGAGATTGAACTAGGTATTGGAATACCGACGATTGAATCTCGGGCAAGTAACATACTGATGACAAAGGGAACAACGTATGTTGTTATGCGGTCTGACCGATAAAGATCTTCGTAGAATATGTAGGAGCCAATATGGGCATCCAGGTCCCGCTATTGGTTATTGACCGGAGACGTGTCTCGGTCATGTCTACATTGTTCTCGAACCCGTAGGGTCTGCACGCTTAAGGTTACGATGACAGTTATATTATGAGTTTATGCATTTTAATGTACCGAAGTTTGTTCAGAGTCCCGGATTTGATCACGGACATGACGAGGAGTCTCGAAATGGTCGAGACATAAAGATTGATATATTGGAAGCCTATGTTTGGATACCGGAAGTGTTCCGGGTGAAATCGGGATTTTACCGGAGTACCGGGAGGTTACCGGAACCCCCTGGGAGCTATATGGTCCATGATGGGCCTTAGTGGAAAAGAGAAGAGGTAGCCCTACATGGGCCGCGCACCCCTCCCCTCCCTTGGTCCGAATAGGACAAGGAAAGGGGGCTGGCCCCTCTCTCTCTTTTCCCCCCTCCACGAATCCTATTCCAACTAGGATTGGGGGGGGGGGGGGATCCTACTCCCAGAGGGAGTAGGACTCTCCTGGCGCGCCCTCCTTGGCCGGCCAGCCTTCCCCCCTTTAGTCCTTTATATACGGAGGCAGGGGCACCCCAGAGACACACAAGTTGATCCACGTGATCTATTCCTTAGCCATGTGCGGCGCCCCCAGCCACCATAGTCCTCGATAATATTGTAGCGGTGCTTAGGCGAAGCCCTGCAGCAGTAGTACATCAAGATCGTCACCACGCCGTCGTGCTGATGGAACTCTTCCCCGACACTTTGCTGGATCGGAGTCCGGGGATCGTCATCGAGCTGAACGTGTGCTAGAACTCGGAGGTGCCGTAGTTTCGGTGCTTGATCGGTCGGGCCGTGAAGACGTACGACTACATCAACAAACGCTTCCGTTGTCGATCTACTAGGTACGTAGATCATACTCCCCCTCTCGTTGCTATGCATCACCATGATCTTGCGTGTGCGTAGGAATTTTTTTGAAATTACTACGAAACCCTTAAGTGGCATCCGAGCCTAGGTTTTATATGTTGATGTTATATGCACGAGTAGAACACAAGTGAGTTGTGGGCGATATAAGTCATACTGCTTACCAGCATGTCATACTTTGGTTCGGCGGTATTGTTGGATGAAGCGGCCCAGACCGATATTACGCGTACGCTTACGCGAGACCGGTTCTCCCGACGTGCTTTGCACAGAGGTGGCTTGTGGGTGACAGTTTCTTCAACTTTAGTTGAACTGAGTGTGGCTACGCCCGGTCCTTGCGAAGGTTAAAACAGCACCAACTTGACAAACTATCATTGTGGTTTTGATGCGTAGGTAAGATTGGTTCTTGCTTAAGCCCGTAGCAGCCACGTAAAACTTGCAACAACAAAGTAGAGGATGTCTAACTTGTTTTTGCAGGGCATGTTGTGATGTGATATGGTCAAGACATGATGCTGAATTTTATTGTATGAGATGATCATGTTTTGTAACCGAGTTATCGGCAACTGGCAGGAGCCATATGGTTGTCGCTTTATTGTATGCAATGCAATCGTACTGTAGTGCTTTACTTTATCACTAAACGGTAGCGATAGTCGTGGAAGCACAAGCTCGGCGAGACGACAACGATGCTACGATGAAGATCAAGGTGTCGCGCTGGTGACGATGGTGATCACGACGATGCTTCGGAGATGGAGATCACAAGCACAAGATGATGATGGCCATATCATATCACTTATATTGATTGCATGTGATGTTTATCTTTTATGCATCTTATCTTGCTTTGATTGACGGTAGCATTATAAGATGATCTCTCACTAAATTATCAAGTAGTGTTCTCCCTAAGTATGCACCGTTGCGAAAGTTCTTCGTGCTGAGACACCACGTGATGATCGGGTGTGATAGGCTCTACGTTCAAATACAACGGGTGCAAAACAGTTGCACACGCGGAATACTCAGGTTATACTTAACGAGCCAAGCATATACAGATATGGCCTCGGAACACGGAGACCGAAAGGTCGAGCGTGAATCATATAGTAGATATGATCAACATAATGATGTTCACCAATGAAACTACTCCATCTCACGTGATGGTCGGACATGGTTTAGTTGATTTGGATCATGTAATCACTTAGAGGATTAGAGGGATATCTATCTAAGTGGGAGTTCTTTAAGTAAATTAACTGAACTTAAATTTATCATGAAACTTAGTACCTGATAAGTATCTTGCTTGTTTATGCTTGTTTGTAGATAGATGGCTCGTGCTGTTGTTCCGTTGAATTTTAATGCGTTTCTGGAGAAAGCAAAGTTGAAATATGATGGTAGCAATTACACGGACTGGGTCCGTAACTTGAGGATTATCCTCATTGCTGCACAGAAGAATTACGTCCTGGAAGCACCGCTGGGTGCCAGGCCTGCTGCAGGAGCAACACCGGATGTTATGAACGTCTGGCAGAGCAAAGCTGATGACTACTCGATAGTTCAGTGTGCCATGCTTTACGGCTTAGAATCGGGACTTCAACGACGTTTTGAACATCATGGAGCATATGAGATGTTCCAGGGGTTGAAGTTAATATTTCAAGCAAATGCCCAGATTGAGAGATATGAAGTCTCCAATAAGTTATATAGCTGCAAGATGGAGGAGAACAGTTCTGTCAATGAGCATATACTCAAAATGTCTGGGTATAATAATCACTTGATTCAATTGGGAGTTAATCTTCCAGATGATTGCGTCATTGAAAGAATTCTCCAATCACTGCCACCAAGCTACAAGAGCTTCGTGATGAACTATAATATGCAAGGGATGAATAAGACTATTCCCGAGCTCTTCGCAATGCTGAAAGCTGCGGAGGTAAAAATCAAGAAGGAGCATCAAGTGTTGATGGTTAACAAGACCACTAGTTTCAAGAAAAAGGGCAAAGGGAAGAAGAAGGGAAACTTCAAAAAGAATGGCAAGCAAGTTGCTACTCAAGAGAAGAAATCCAAACCTAGACCTAAGCCTGAAACTGAGTGTTTCTATTGCAAGCAGACTGGTCACTGGAAGCGGAACTGCCCCAAGTATTTGGCGGATAAGAAGGATGGCAAGGTGAACAAAGGTATATGTGATATACATGTTATTGATGTGTACCTTACTAATGCTCGCAGTAGCACCTGGGTATTTGATACTGGTTCTGTTGCTAATATTTGCAACTCGAAACAGGGACTACGGATTAAGCAAAGATTAGCTAAGGACGAGGTGACGATGCGTGTGGGAAACGGTTCCAAAGTCGATGTGATCGCGGTCGGCACGCTACCTCTACATCTACCTTCGGGATTAATATTAGACCTAAATAATTGTTATTTGGTGCCAGCGTTAAGCATGAACATTATTTCTGGATCTTGTTTGATGCGAGACGGTTATTCATTTAAATCAGAGAATAATGGTTGTTCTATTTATATGAGTAATATCTTTTATGGTCATGCACCCTTGAAGAGTGGTCTATTCTTGTTGGATCTCGATAGTAGTAACACACATATTCATAATGTTGAAGCCAAAAGATGCAGAGTTGATAATGATAGTGCAACATATTTGTGGCACTGCCGTTTAGGTCATATCGGTGTAAAGTGCATGAAGAAACTCCATACTGATGGACTTTTGGAACCACTTGATTATGAATCACTTGGTACTTGCGAACCGTGCCTCATGGGCAAGATGACTAAAACACCGTTCTCCGGTACTATGGAGAGAGCAACAGATTTGTTGGAAATCATACATACAGATGTATGTGGTCCGATGAATATTGAGGCTCGTGGCGGATATCGTTATTTTCTCACCTTCACAGATGATTTGAGCAGATATGGGTATATCTACTTAATGAAACATAAGTCTGAAACGTTTGAAAAGTTCAAAGAATTTCAGAGTGAAGTTGAAAATCATCGTAATAAGAAAATAAAGTTCCTACGATCTGATCGTGGAGGAGAATATTTGAGTTACAAGTTTGGTGTACATTTGAAAAATTGTGAAATAGTTTCGCAACTCACGCCACCCGGAACACCACAGCGTAATAGTGTGTCCGAACGTCGTAATCGTACTTTACTAGATATGGTGTGATCAATGATGTCTCTTACTGATTTACCGCTATCGTTTTGGGGATACGCTCTAGAGACGGCCGCATTCATGTTAAATAGGGCACCATCAAAATCCGTTGAGACGACGCCTTATGAACTGTGGTTTGGCAAGAAACCAAAGTTGTCGTTTCTGAAAGTTTGGGGCCGTGATGCTTATGTGAAAAAGCTTCAACCTGATAAGCTCGAACCCAAATCGGAGAAATGTGTCTTCATAGGATATCCAAAGGAGACTATTGGATACACCTTCTATCACAGATCCGAAGGCAAGACTTTTGTTGCTAAATTCGGAAACTTTCTAGAGAAGGAGTTTCTCTCGAAAGAAGTGAGTGGGAGGAAAGTAGAACTTGACGAGGTAACTGTACCTGCTCCCTTATTGGAAAGTAGTACATCACAGAAAACTGTTTCTGTGACACCTACACCAGTTAGTGAGGAAGCTAATGATAATGATCATGAAACTTCAGAACAAGATACTAGTGAACACCGTAGATCAACCAGAGTAAGATCCGCGCCAGAGTGGTACGGTAATCCCGTTCTGGAAGTCATGCTACTAGATCATGATGAACCTACAAACTATGAAGAAGCGATGGTGAGCCCAGATTCCGCAAAGTGGCTTGAAGCCATGAAATCTGAGATGGGATCCATGTATGAGAACAAAGTATGGACTTTGGTTAACTTGCCCGATGATCGGCAAGCAATTGAGAATAAATGGATCTTTAAGAAGAAGACTGACGCTGACGGTAATATTACTGTCTACAAAGTTCGACTTGTCGCAAAAGGTTTTCGGCAAGTTCAAGGGATTGACTACGATGAGACCTTCTCACCCGTAGCGATGCTTAAGTCTGTCTGAATCATGTTAGCAATTGCCGCATTTTATGACTATGAAATTTGGCAGATGGATGTCAAAACTGCATTCCCAAATGGATTTCTGGAAGAAGAGTTGTATATGATGCAACCAGAAGGTTTTGTCGATCCAAAGGGAGCTAACAAAGTGTGCAAGCTCCAGCGATCCATTTATGGACTGGTGCAAGCCTCTCGGAGTTGGTATAAACGTTTTGATAGTGTGATCAAAGCATTTGGTTTTATACAGACTTTTGGAGAAGCCTGTATTTACAAGAAAGTGAGTGGGAGCTCTGTAGCATTTCTGATATTATATGTGGATGACATATTACTAATTGGAAATGATGTAGAATTTCTGGATAGCATAAAGGGATACTTGAATAAAAGTTTTTCAATGAAAGACCTCGGTGAAGCTGCTTACATATTAGGCATTAAAATCTATAGAGATAGATCAAGACACTTAATTGGACTTTCACAAACCACGTACCTTGACAAAATTTTGAAGAAGTTCAAAATGGATCAAGCAAAGAAAGGGTTCTTGCCTGTGTTACAAGGTATGAAGTTGAGTAAGACTCAATGCCCGACCACTGCAGAAGATAGAGAGAATATGAAAGATGTTCCCTATGCTTCAACCATAGGCTCTATCATGTATGCAATGTTGTGTACCAGACCTGATGTGTGCCTTGCTATAAGTCTAGCAGGGAGGTACCAAAGTAATCCAGGAGTGGATCACTGGACAGCGGTCAAGAACATCCTGAAATACCTGAAAAGGACTAAGGATATGTTTCTCATATATGGAGGTGACAAAGAGCTCATCGTAAAAGGTTACATTGATGCAAGCTTTGACACTGATCCGGACGATTCTAAATCGCAAACCGGATACGTGTTTACATTAAACGGTGGAGCTGTCAGTTGGTGCAGTTCTAAACAAAGCATTGTAGAGGGATCTACATGTGAAGCGGAGTACATAGCTGCTTCAGAAGCAGCAAATGAAGGAGTCTGGATGAAGGAGTTCATATCCGATCTAGGTGTCATACCTTAGTACATCGGGTCCAATGAAAATCTTTTGTGACAATACTGGTGCAATTGCCTTGGCAAAGGAATCCAGATTTCACAAGAGAACCAAGCACATCAAGAGACGCTTCAATTCCATCCGGGATCTAGTCCAGGTGGGAGACATAGAGATTTGCAAGATACATACGGATCTGAATGTTGCAGACCCGTTGACTAAGCCTCTTCCACGAGCAAAACATGATCAGCACCAAGGCTCCATGGGTGTGAGAATCATTACTGTGTAATCTAGATTATTGACTCTAGTGCCAGTGGGAGACTGAAGGAAATATGCCCTAGAGGCAATAATAAAGTTATTATTTATTTCCTTATATCATGATAAATGTTTATTATTCATGCTAGAATTGTATTAACCGGAAACATAATACATGTGTGAATACATAGACAAACAAAGCGTCACTAGTATGCCTCTACTTGACTAGCTCGTTAATCAAAGATGGTTATGTTTCCTAACCATGAACAATGAGTTGTTATTTGATTAACGGGATCACATCATTAAGTGAATGATCTGATTGACATGACCCATTCCATTAGCTTAGCACCCGACCGTTTAGTATGTTGCTATTGCTTTCTTCATGACTTATACATGTTCCTATAACTATGAGATTATGCAACTCCCGTTTACCAGAGGAACACTTTGGGTGCTACCAAACGTCACAACGTAACTGGGTGATTATAAAGGAGTACTACAGGTGTCTCCAAAGGTACATGTTGGGTTGGCGTATTTCGAGATTAGGTTTTGTCACTTTGATTGTCGGAGAGGTATCTCTGGGCCCTCTCGGTAATGCACATCACTTAAGCCTTGCAAGCATTGCAACTAATGAGTTAGTTGCGGGATGATGTATTACAGAACGAGTAAAGAGACTTGCCGGTAATGAGATTGAACTAGGTATTGGAATACCGACGATCGAATCTCGGGCAAGTAACATACTAATGACAAAGGGAACAACATATGTTGTTATGCGGTCTGACCGATAAAGATCTTCGTAGAATATGTAGGAGCCAATATGGGCATCCAGGTCCCGCTATTGGTTATTGACCGGAGACGTGTCTCGGTCATGTCTACATTGTTCTTGAACCCGTAGGGTCCGCACGCTTAAGGTTACGATGACAGTTATATTATGAGTTTATGCATTTTGATGTACCGAAGTTTGTTCGGAGTCCCGAATTTGATCACGGACATGACGAGGAGTCTCGAAATGGTCGAGACATAAAGATTGATATATTGGAAGCCTATGTTTGGATACCGGAAGTGTTCCGGGTGAAATCGGGATTTTACCGGAGTACCGGGAGGTTACCGGAACCCCCCGGGAGCTATATGGGCCATGATGGGCCTTAGTGGAAAAGAGAAGAGGCAGCCCTACATGGGCCGCGCGCCCCTCCCCTCCCTTGGTCCGAATAGGACAAGGAAAGGGGGCCGGCCCCTCTCTTTCTTTTCCCCCCTCCACGAATCCTATTCCAACTAGGATTGGGGGGGGGGGATCCTACTCCCAGAGGGAGTAGGACTCTCCTGGCGCGCCCTCCTTGGCCGGCCAGCCTTCCCCCCTTTAGTCCTTTATATACGGAGGCAGGGGCACCCTAGAGACACACAAGTTGATCCACATGATCTATTCCTTAGCCATGTGCGGCGCCCCCAGCCACCATAGTCCTCGATAATATTGTAGCGGTGCTTAGGCGAAGCCCTGCAGCAGTAGTACATCAAGATCGTCACCACGCCGTCGTGCTGACGGAACTCTTCCCCGACACTTTGCTGGATCGGAGTCTGGGGATCGTCATCGAGCTGAACGTGTGCTAGAACTCGGAGGTGCCGTAGTTTCGGTGCTTGATCGGTCGGGCCGTGAAGACGTACGACTACATCAACCAAACGCTTCCGTTGTCGATCTACTAGGTACGTAGATCATACTCCCCCTCTCGTTGCTATGCATCACCATGATCTTGCGTGTGCGTAGGAATTTTTTTGAAATTACTATGAAACCCTTCACCTGTGGCTCACAGATTACTTCCAAACCAGATGCAGGGCCTGATGACTACGTTCCAGATGACGCGCTTGAGCTCAAGTGGGAGTTCGACGAGGACTCACGCCGTTACTATGTGTCTTTCTGATGATCAGTAGTGATGCCCAGTTGGGGCGATCGGGGCCGTGTCGCATGTTGGGTTGGTCTTTTATTTTGGCACCGTAGACGGGCCATGTGTGATTGGTTGATGTAATACTCTTTATGTACTTTGTTTAACATGGCGAGTGTAAGCCAACTATGTACCTTTCCCTTTATTATCTATATTACATAGGATATTGTGAAGATTGCCTTACTTGCGACATTGCTTTCAATGCGGTTATGCCTCTAAGTCGTGCTTCGACACGTAGGAGATATAGCCGCATCGAGGGCGTTACAAGTATGCACCTTTTCCCAACTCTGTACTTAAGATTATGTTACATATTTATTATCTAGTGAAACTAATTCTTATATATATTATTAGGTATGTTGATGTGACCAAATCCAGAAACAAGCATGACAACACCACAACACTCCATCACTACAAAATGGATGTATTTAATGTTGCCATAGACCAACAATTGACAGAGTTAGATGATCGTTTCAGTCTTCAAGCGACAGAGCTTTTAAGCCTTTATGCATCATTGGATCCAAGACGTGACACATTTGACAGATCAAGAATATGCACGCTAGTTGAAAAATTATATCCTGTAGATTTTTCTTCTCAAGAAAGAGCTCAATTGGAGTGTCAGCTACCACATTTTCAACTTGACACATGCAACCATCAAGAACTGAAAATGTTACCATCACTTGCAGCTTTGGCACATGGTCTGGTCAAAACAGGTAAATCATCTATGTATCCAATGATCGACAGGTTATTACGATTAGTAATAACTCTCCCGGTGTCGACTGCAACAGTAGAGAGAGCATTTTCAGCTATGAAACTTGTCAAGACTCGTCTTCGAAGTACAATGGGTGATGATTTTCTTCGCATTGTATGATAATCTACATCGAGAAGGATCTAGCGTCAAAGTTTAGTTCTGATGAAATTATAGACATATTTGATCTTCTTGGTTGTCGCAAATCCAATTTCAAACTAATAGAGATGTAACTTCTTTGCATTGTTTGATTGACCGTATGGTCTGTACCGAACCATGAAAAATTAGTATCATCTTTGCAATGCTAGATTTTTTTTTTGCTTCTTGTGTGTTGCTAATTGCCCCCCCCCCCCAACCTCAAATCCTGGCTCCGCCCCTATCTTTGGAAACAATGACCTTTGTGGAGTAGTGGTCTTATGGCAGTG
>NC_041390.1:628733009-628742250 GCF_002162155.2 Triticum dicoccoides | reverse complement strand
CTTATGGCAGTGGTGCAGAGTTGCGTCGTCGTCGGGTTGTTGGAGGCCGGGGCGGCGGCTCCGGACGGTTCGGTGGCGACTTGGTGCTGCGTGGGTAGCGAGGTTGTTGGCCTGGTCGGATGCGACCCCTAGGATCGATCCGGCATGTCCGTCGGTGGGCGATGGTGGTGGGTACTTGGAGCATACTCGACATGCTTGCAGCGCCAGGCGAGTCAGGTTGGGCGCCATCTCGGGATCGGAGAGGCACATGTTCGCTCCTCTTTCGTCGGACATGTCGTCTGTCTACGGTGACGGTGATGTCGCCTAACATGCTTGTGGCGGCTTTGTCCAACGCGCCTGAGTGTCTTTCAATTCATGTTTTGTTGGTCTTTAGGCGTTCCTGTATGTCCAGTTATGCTCGAACTGTAGGTGTGATGTGCTCTTTGTAAAGGTTTTAGCTTGGTTTTCCTCAATTAACCGAGCATTGGTTTCTTTACCGCTTCTTCTAATCAATCGAAATACGCAGCTCTCCCGCGCTTATTTCAAAAAAAATGGAAGATGGGGAATGGGAGGGAGACGGAACTATGGTAGGGGGTCGAGCAGGTGACGCCGTGGGCAAAAGAAGACTACTTCGTGCCCATAAGGGTGTCATAGCAGCGAGGAGGGGGTGTCGAAGACTCGAAGCAGACACGCAGCTAGGGGCGCGGCTATGTGATGCCTGCAACGATTCCTAACACGGGGGTCGTCAGTAGAGGAGGTGTTGCTGGGTCGGGCTGATAAGAACGTTGATGTGTCAGTTTGACGTTACTCTGACTTCACCGATGCTTTTTTTTTTCTTTCTTTGTCTAAACAACAATTTTTTTATTTATCTTCACATTTTAGTTTTTGGTTTTTCTTTCATTTTATCGCTTACATTCGAAATATTGTAAATATATATGAAAATAAATTAATCTTGAAAAATGTTAATCATGCAGTGGAATATGTTAGACATTTGTGGGAAAAATGTTAATCATGTGTACGAAAATTGTTTGTTACATTTGAAAAAGCCATGTGTTTAAAAAATGCTTGTGCGTTTTAACAGAATGTCTATACAATGTATAGAAATGTTTGTGTAAATAAATAAAATACTTCTTAGATTAGAAAAATGTACATTATATTTTTTAAATGTTCACGAGGTTCAAAATGTGTTTGAGACATTTTCAGAAAAAGTACATACAATTCAAAAAAAATCATACCATTAAGTAAATGTACGTGACATTCGGGAGAAAAATTCCTGTGGTTCAAACAAAGTTCATGAAATTTAAAAAATGATTATACAATGTACAACATTCCCGTAGGTTAGAAATATCTTTATTTCCACTAAAAATGTATGTGAAATTTTAAATAAATATTCACGTGTGTCAAAAAATGTCTGTGATTTGTTTAAAATCTTTATACATTATAAAAAATGTTTGTGTAATTTTTGAAAATGTTTATTTTCATTAACAAAATGTAAACCATGCATTTTAAGAAATGTTACCATGTTTTCATAAAAGTGTTCACAGAATGTATTTGACAAAAAGTGTATCATGTATTTGAAATATTTTCAAAGTGTATCAAAAGAATGTTTCACACGTGCGCTAAAAATATACATTGCGTACTGAGAAAAGTAGGCTTGTGTTGACAAAGAAAACCGATTAAAATCGACAAAGAAACAAAAAATAGCAATGAAAACAAAAAAAACCAAGAATGATAGAAAAGAAAACCAAAATAATAATAAAAAACAAAGTGAACTAGTGAGAACACAAAGAAAAACATATTCTAAAAGAAAAAACCACAGAAAACCTTTGGAAAAACAAAGAAAACCAACAAGAAGAAGAAAAACGGAGCAGAACGAGCAAACCCATAGTGACAAACAAGCGGCAGCCAGTGACTGCGCTCATCAAGGGGATTAACATCGTAAGTTTTATAAACCGACATGAGTTACCCAACTCCAATCGGATGAGATCTTGAGCCCGTTGAACGCATTGTGCCCAGGAACACATCTCTTGCAAGGTAAACTACTCAATTCCTGCTTTATTGTCTAACTATAATATATGAAGATTAGACCGCATAGTGTTTGTATGACTTTGCTTGTTGTCGGTGTTTTTTCTTCTTTTTTTGATTGCCTCATCTGTTACAGAAGTCACTCTTATACGGCATGAATGATTACTCGCGTAAAATAATAGCCCCTAATTTCTTTGCTCCGACAGTGACCCAAAGGTTTGCCTCACAAACGATGAAGTTGAGCAAGATTGGTAGCGGAGCGCTCTTCTGCCAGAAAAACGCGGGCATTCCTCTCGTTCCAAATGGTCCATGACTCGAGCATGGTAAGAGAGGCCATAGCCTTTCTACTGGGGACTCCGGCACCAGTTCTATTTGTCCACTATTCCTCTACCGAATCATGTAGCTGCAAAGTAGTAGTGTCCAAGTGGTGAAGGCCGAATTTCGCGATGACCGAGTTCCGTAGCCGAATGGTGTAGCGGCATTTGAACAAGAGATGTGGTCCACTTTCTTGATCTCTCTTGCAAAGAGTGCAAAGCCCACAATTTGGCCATCCCCGCTTTGCAAGTCTATCCGTGGTCCAAATTCTATCTTGGATAGCCAACCAAGCAAAGAATTTAGCCTTTGGCGGCGCCCAAGCCTTCCAAATCATTTGATCCATGGGGGAGAGGACCAAGCATAGAAATTGGGCCTTGTAGGCGGAGGCCGCAGAGTAGTGCCCGCTTGTCATGTGCTTCCACACAATATGATGTCTTCGACATGTTCATCAAGGTGGACATCATTTATAAGTGCCCATAGAGTGAGGAATTGTCGAATGTGTTCAACGGATACGACCATGGAGGTGTTGATCTTGAGGATCCATGCATTATTTTTTAGGTCCTCACACACCTTCCATTTCTTCCTCAAGGAGGCCTCAAAAACGAGCGGAGCGACGTCCTTGGGCTTGCAGCCATTTGTCGGTGTTTTTTCGCGTGTGTGAGTTGGTGTAGGATGTGTGCATCCTAACTATGCGAAGACCAGGTGTGTGCTCATTGTGTTACGTATCTTCTTGATTCTCCATTTTAAGCTAATAAAATCCATCCATTGTCGAAAAAACCGCGTAGTTTAAAACGGTAGATCAACTAAACGAACTGGGCTTTACTACATGACACTTGCCTCCATTGTGTGGGACAAAAACAGCACATAATCTATCTGGGTCAGCCTCTTAGGCCATGACGGCCCCACCAGAGCGAAAATAGAGGGTGGCTAGCTTTTTTGTTTTCGAGGGAAAGAGGGTGGCTAGCTTATTGCACAATTTCCCCTCTGAGTTTTTTTAGAACCATTTTTTCCCATGAGAAGCAGCACCAACTCAATTTTTGTTTTTAAACACTGCAGCGGTTTAAGTTTACAGCCCACCGGCGCAATGGCCTTACTGGGCCCGCCAAAAGAAACATTCGCTCACTACCTCGGCCTCTAAAGTGGCCTGATGGTTCCTCAAAAAAAAAACAAAAAAAAACTGGCCTGATGGAGAAGCCCAAAGCCCAACCTGCCATCAACGCCGAGCCATCAGCTCGAGCTTCCTTCCCCTCAAAAAAATAAAAAATAAAAAATCAGCTCGAGCTTCCATCCATGGGTCTGCTCCCGGTTCGCCCCTCTCCCGGCCATCTCCGCTTTGCCCCACACCAGCAGCTTCTCGCGCCAGCTCTCGACCTCCTCCCGGTCCAAGGACAAGGAGGACAGCCTCCCGCCCCCTCCGCTGTCGCCGGCGTCGTGGGTCCCGGAGGCGGCGCGGCCGCACGCCATGCTCGCGCGGCTCGACAAGCCCATCGGCACCTGGCTCCTCGCCTGGCCCTGCATGTGGTATGCTTGCTAGCTACTTGTACTGACATCACCATCTCTCACCACCATTGCGTAGATAGATTAGCAGGATCAGCTCACCAAGAGGCTAAAAGAGAGAATCCTGAACTCACATTTTCAGATTTTTAGTTAACAGGTTTATTCAATTTTAAAAAATTCGAGTTCATGCTCGATCTCGGGGTTTAGGAAGAAAACAGCACATTTCATCGGCACCACAGCAGCCTGACTGTGAGCCCAGATGTTAGGCCAGGAAATATGAAAATATCTGGTTGGCCAAGTTTTGAAAGGAAACAAG
This sequence comes from Triticum dicoccoides, assembly GCF_002162155.2. NCBI lineage: Eukaryota > Viridiplantae > Streptophyta > Magnoliopsida > Poales > Poaceae > Triticum > Triticum dicoccoides. The sequence goes on along the minus strand of NC_041390.1, from coordinate 628,738,118 downwards.
CACTTTCTTCCCTTTATTGACTCACCACTTTTTGTACTGTATTTAGCAAGTTGAGAAGTTAGGCCAGGAAACACCACCATATCTGATTGACTAAAAGTTTTGACAGGAAAACGACCAATCCACTACCAGTCCAATTTGGCTGCTCCTCAAAATTCTGTACTACTACTATTTAGCTAGGTGACCAGCCTACCATGTTTACACACACACACACACACACACACACACACACACACAGAGAGAGAGAGAAGAAAAAACAGAAGTCGGAAGCAGCCTTCCATCCTCTTGCCTACTTCCTGGCAATGGTGGCCACCGGGTACACTTCCTTGCTCATGCTGCTTCTCTTCGCAGTTCTTGTCGCCGATGGTCAGCCAGTCCCCATGGAAATGCTGAGGCCGCCACCGACCACTCTGCGCTGGTGTCCATCAAGTCGCTGATAACCAGCGACCCGGCATCAGCACTGGCCTCATGGGGCGGCAACCGGTCGCTCCCTCTGTGCCGGTGGCGGGGCGTAACGTGCGGCGCCCGTGGGCGCCGTCGTGGACGTGTCGTAGCACTGGACCTCAGCAACCTAGGTCTTTCAGGTGCTATTGCCCCTTCAGTAGCCAACCTTACCTACCTGAGAAAGCTACAACTTCCCATGAACCGTCTCTCCGGTGCCATACCATCGGAGATTGGCCGTCTCCTCGACCTCAGGCATGTCAACCTGAGCCACAACTTCTTTGAAGGTGGCATCCCGGCATCACTGTCACGGTGCCAGCAGCTTGAGAGCATCAGCCTTGGATACAACAACCTCACCGGAGGAATACCTCCAGACATGGGTCATTTGCTCAGCTTGCGCCGAGTCTGGATGCAGTACAACAAACTGACAGGAATGATCCCTTCAGAGATTGGCAACCTCACCAATCTAGTAAGTCTTGACCTGAACTACAATCACTTGACAGGTTCACTCCCTTCTTCTCTTGTTAACCTTCAGAGAATCGAGAATTTGCATGTGAGAGGGAATCAACTCACAGGGCTGATTCCATTATACTTGGGAAACCTCTCGGCATTAACTACCCTTAATCTTGGAACCAACAGATTTGAAGGGGAGATTGTGCCATTGCAAGCACTGTCATCTCTGTCTGTCCTCATTTTGCAAGAAAACAACCTTCATGGTGGCCTCCCTTCCTGGCTCGGAAACCTCTCCTCACTCGTATACCTAAGCTTGGGAGTTAATAGCTTAACTGGGGCTATTCCCGAATCATTAGGGAACCTTCATATGTTATCTGCTCGTCTTGTTCTCGCTGAGAACAGTTTTACAGGTAGCATTCCTTCCTCCCTCGGAAACCTTCGTGCTCTTTCCGAGTTATACCTAGACCAGAATAATCTCACTGGACAAGTTCCTTCTTCCATTTTCAATATGTCTTCTCTCAGCTTATTGAATCTGCATTCAAATGAGCTAACTGGATCATTGCCGAGTGGGAAAAAATTCAACTTTCCAGTGCTTGACATATTTAATGTAGGGGATAATAGGCTCCATGGTGTTATTCCACCTTGGCTGTGCAACTGCTCTGTGCTTAGCAGAATTGAAATAAGATTGAATATGATTTCAGGAACAATCCCGGCTTGTCTCGGAGATAACCAGAAAAGTTTGTCAATCCTGACCTTTGGAGGAAATCAACTACATGCAAATGAAGATGATGGTTGGGACTTCATGTCCAGTTTAAGTAATAGCAGCCATCTGAAGGTTTTAGATTTGGGCTCCAACAAATTTCAAGGTGTGCTACCAAATTCAGTAGCCAATCTTTCTACAGAACTGAATTTATTCAGGATAGCCAGCAACATGATAAGTGGTAGTATTCCTGAAGGCATCGGGAACCTTGTTAATTTATCATATCTTTTGATGAGCATCAATTCTTTCGAGGGTAATATTCCTTCCTCTCTTGGTAGACTCCAGAAGCTGAGCTACTTATACCTCGATTTGAACAATCTCTCAGGGCAAATTCCGCCAACCCTTGGCAATCTCACATTATTGAATAAACTCGCTCTTGGATCAAATTCACTTGATGGACCTGTTCCATCCAGCCTTAGGAGCTGTCCTTTAGAACTATTGGATCTCCAGCACAATAAGCTCAGTGGTCCGATTCCAAAGGAAATCTTCCTCATATCTACCTTATCTGACTTCATGTACTTCCAAAGCAACTTTTTTAATGGGTCACTACCACTGGAGATTGGTAGCTTGAAACATATTACAGGCATCGATTTGTCTGATAATCAAATTTCTGGTGAGATTCCTGCCTCTATTGGTGAGTGTCAAAGCCTGCAATTTTTACAGATGCAAATGAACTTCCTTCAAGGTGGAATCCCAGCATCAATGGGGCAGCTGAAAGGCCTTGAAATACTTGATCTTTCACATAACAACTTGTCGGGAGAAATTCCTGAGTTTCTTGGGCATATAAAAGGCCTTGGTAGTTTGAACCTGTCATTCAACTACTTTGAAGGTGAGGTCCCAAAAGAGGGAATATTTCTTGATGTGAATGCAACCTCAGTTGATGGAAATCTAGGACTGTGTGGGGGTATCCCTGCAATGAAGTTGCATCTCTGCTCCGTCCAGACCACCAAGAAACGTTCCTTCAAGCTTATCATGATAATCTCCATAAGCAGTGCAGTACTGTTGCTTATTTTCATTTTAGCATTGTTCGCTTTCTGGTACAGCAGGAGCAAGTCACACCAAGCTAAGGCAGACCTGTCACCCATCAATGACTTACATATCAGAGTATCTTATGCTGAATTAGCCAGTGCAACAAATGGTTTTGCTTCCGAGAACCTCATCGGAGTAGGAAGCTTCGGCTCGGTGTACAAGGGAAGAATGGTGATCCATGAGCAGCAGGTCATTGTTGCTGTGAAAGTGTTCAATCTCCAACAACGTGGTGCATCTCAAAGTTTTCTTGCAGAATGTGAGACCTTGAGATGTGTTCGACATCGAAACCTTCTGAAGATCTTGACAGTCTGCTCAAGTATGGATTTTCAGAGCCAGGATTTCAAGGCTCTTGTGTATGAATTTCTTCCAGATGGAAATTTAGATCAATTGATACACAAGCCTCTTGAGGAAAATGAAGACACGGTGCTAAATCTCATCACAAGGCTCAACATCTCCATTGATGTGGCTTTTGCACTGGATTATCTTCACCAACACAGGCCATTGCCAGTTATTCACTGTGATCTCAAGCCAAGCAATATTCTCCTTGATAACGACATGGTTGCTCATGTTGGTGACTTTGGCCTTGCAAGAGCCCTGCATCAAGACCAGAGTGATTTGTTAGGAGAATCAAGTGGCTGGGCTGCCATGAGAGGAACAATTGGCTATGCTGCTCCAGGTATGCCTCCAGGCTACTAGCCAATCATTTGTCTGTCGCAATTTTTCCCCGAAATATCGAAAGTACGCCATCATATAAATATGTATTCATAGCACTCTTCAACTGAGATAATACAAATGCTCAAACGTTTTCTTACACACATAACGTCAATGTTTTAATTCTTCTGTTTTGATGATTACAGAGTATGGTCTGGGCAACGAAGTTTCAATCCTGGGTGATGTGTATAGCTATGGTGTACTGCTGCTGGAGATGTTTACTGGAAAAGACCAACCGACGATGAGCTTGGAGAAGCTCTAGGCCTTCACAGATATATTCAGAATGCACTTGCGGAAAGAGTGGCCAATATTGTGGACCACAAGTTATTATTAAGGGACGAAGATGGAGAAACAAACACCTCAAATCCTGATAGAAGAGGAAATATAACAATTGCTTGCATCACTTCAATTCTGAATATTGGAGTTTCATGTTCAATGGAAATTCCTACAGACCGCATGCAAATTGGAGATGCTTTGAAAGAGTTGCTAACACTAAGAGACAAGTTTCAGACGCGCCTTTCCAGTATACAAGCAGCAAGTCGTTGAAGCATTAAAAGCTCTCATGGATATGAATCTACTACCTCCGTTTCAGTTTACAAGTCCTATACGTATATCTAGGTTGCCATTTTTATTACCCTAATATAAACTGTATAACACAAAAATTAAACCTTTTGAAAGTAGAAACTCCAAAGTTTATGTTGGTATATTTTTTGTAATATATGACTTGTATTAGGTTGGTTAAATTGACGATCTAGGTATACGCGCACGCCCTGTAAACTGAGAGAGAGGTAGTATTATCTTGAAGGTACTATAGCGGTGTGCAACAACGCTGGTACAATAATATTTCAACTTTACATATCACCTTATTTGTCCGTATGGTATTCTTACCATCTTCCCTCCTCTCTTCCCAGATAGTGGCACATGGAAGGTGGAGATAGGGAATGACTGTGCAGTACATCGAGGGTGGCTGACCGAGGGGGAGCCCACCACAGGGCCCATGCGGCCTCGAGGGGACCCGACAACAGGAAGGAGCCTGGAGACCTGGATAGAGCTCGACCGCCATCTTGGACTACAAGCCAAGATAGTGGCAGCTAGAGGTCGGTTGGATTCCTGTGTAAACCCTAGCCCTTGTCCTCTATATAAGGTGGGGGCTAGGGGTAGCCATCCCATCTATTATTGTAGAAACATATTCTCGGTAGTCATACATCATTCTCTTGTAATCTCTTGCACGTGGTAATGCCATGAATGCAGATTAGAAGCAGGATGTAGGGTACTACCTCTGCTAGAGGGCTTGAACCTGGGTAACCACTTTGTGTGAATTCCGTTATGATACTTCCGACCGCGTTCGCCACCCTAGTGTGGGTATTGACGGTTCTACGTACCGTTTGTTGGCGCTTCGGGCGAGGGCTATGTTGGTCGGAGAACGAACTAAGGTTGGATCATTGTACATGCCCGACGACTTCATGTCTGGCCAGACTTTCCTTCGACTCTTTCAAGCTCGAAGTCGACAACTAAGGGTGCTCGCTACCCTCCTCCGTTGACACCATCTACTTCGGAAGCCTTGAGTTCAACTTCAACCAATACAGCGAAACCGTGTGCTTCAACACCCCTCCATCATCATTGGTGTGGAAGCAAGGTCGGCCTCGGCAGATCCCGGGGCTGTTGGACCTTCATCAACTGACCAGCCCCCCCCCCCCACCCATCCGAAGGCTTAAACA
>NC_041390.1:628731487-628732878 GCF_002162155.2 Triticum dicoccoides | reverse complement strand
ACATGATCTTCCAGACCGCCGACACGGGTCGCACCCATAAGTAACTGGATATTAGTTCAATGACCGGCTTTGTATGCCTATGTAACTGGATCTTCACGAACCCTCCATCACCATCTTTGTATGCCTATGTAACTGGATATTAGTTCAATGACCGGCTTTGCGGACAACTGGCTGTAGTGATGTATTCTCCACGTCAAGTCTTGCAGCCTTTTGTATGTACTCCCTTTGTTCCACAATATAGCACATATAGAATTTTTTAAAAGTCCAACTTTATGAAACTTTGACCAAGTTTGTGAGAAAAATATATACATCTAGAATACCAAATACATATGCTTAGATATATCACAAGACATATTTTCGTATTATATACATTTGGTATTGTAGATATAAATAGTTTTCTCTACAAACTTGGTCAAAGTTTGTGTAAAGTTTGACTTTGTAGAAAATCTATATGCACTACATTATAGAAGGATGGAGTATGTAGTAATGTTGAGGCGAGGACAATATTGACTGACTTGGTGAAAGATGATGGGTAGAATACCGACGAAGCTGTCCCTGCCATCGTCGGCAGGAATCACCCAACTTGAAGAATCTGCAATTTTCCCGACATTTCCGCTCATTAATAGAAAACAGTAAAATACAACGCATGTTTTTCTTCACCAGTTTTCTTCAGGTTTTCTAAAATTCAATACACATTGTTCATTTTGGTACAAATGTGGAACATTTTTCAAATACACTATTTTTTCACATACTTGTCTTGAACTTGAACATTATTTCAAACACATGCTAAATATCTTTAAATACACATTGAACATTTCTTGGTGGCATGAAAGATTTTTTTTAAAAAACTACATGAACATTTTTTTACATTGTATCACATTTTCTTAAATGCCACATTTTTTCCCTAAACGCGTGAATATTTCTTTTTTGCTAAGAGGACCCCACACTCTACATTGAAATTATGAGTATTTATTTAAAATGTCACGTACATTTTTATAGCACAGGGACATTTTTTCACATTGTATAAACATTTTGTTAAATTGTCACGTACTTTTTTTTGAAATATCATGTACATATTATCAAATGAGACGAAATAATTTTTTAAAATTATGCAGACATTCATTTTCACATTGTATAAATATTCTTTGATAAGACTGTACCAGCTTAATTTTACAGCCTTGCTAGGCCCACGCAAAGTTGACCGGCCTGATGGATAGAAGTGTCATCAGGTAGCCCAAAGCCCAAACTGAGGAGCACGGCCGAGCCATCAGCTGGAGCTTCCATCCATGGCCGTGCTCCGCGCCGCCGCCGCCGCCCTCCGCCGCCGCGCCCGCGTCGCCGCTCTCCCGGCCATCTCCCCCTCCCCCCACACCCACTCCTCCTCTCCCTCC
>NC_041390.1:628720446-628731091 GCF_002162155.2 Triticum dicoccoides | reverse complement strand
CCTCCCCCAGTCCCTCTCCCAACCCCCCCGCCCGGCGCCACCTAATCACCCTAAGCCGCCGCAGCCCATGCCTTCACCCACCCTCCGCCTCCGCGGCGGCGTCCTCGTTCTACGTCGACAGGATCTTGCTGCCCAGCAGCTTCTCGCACCCGCTCTCGACCTCCTCCCGGGACAAGGACACGGACAAGGACAAGGAGGAGAATATCCCGCCGCCGGCGCCGGCGTCGTGGGTGGAGAGGTGGCTCCCGGAGGCGGCGCGGCCGTACGCGATGCTCGCCCGCCTCGACAAGCCCATCGGCACCTGGCTCCTCGCCTGGCCCTGCATGTGGTATGCTTTCTAGCTACTTCTACTGACATCACCATGTCTCGCCACCATTGCGTAGATCAGCAGGATCAGCTCAACAAGAGATTAGTAGAGAGCAGCCCGAGCTCACTTTTTCAGATTTGCTGTCTGCACAAACAGATTTTTAGTTAATAAATTTAGTCAATTTTGAAAATTTTGAGTCCATGCTCGATCTTTGGCTTTAGGAAGAAAACATCGCATGTTTGTCAGCAACAGAGCAGCTTCTCTTACCCTGTTATGCATTACCAAGTACTCCAGCTTACCTAAAGAGCTCCCTGTGACCTTTGCTTCATAGGTCAATCACGATAGCAGCGATGCCGGGGGAGCTCCCCGACTTGAAAATGCTGGCGCTCTTCGGATGCGGGGCTGTCCTCCTCAGGGGAGCTGGTTGCACGGTGAATGATCTTCTCGACCGCGACATTGATAACAAGGTGATTCTGCTTTTTTTTTCCTGGTTGAAGACAACACTTCAGTTCTTGCGTGTTGGTGAAAATGCCCTTCAGACTCTTGCAACTGTGAACGTGAAAAGGGATCAGCTGCAATTTTTGATCTGTCAATGTGTTATGTGCTTACAGCTTAGCCAGAATGTAGAAAAATTAAGTGTCAAATGCCCTGACCAAAGTATATCAGTAGCAGCTAAAACTAACAGCACAGTGAAACCATGGAGAGAAAAATATGCTAACTGAGGTTATAGACAAGTTTGATGTATGTTGTACTCTTTAGATTTTGCGTTCTGCTACTGCTGCATTACTTCACTCAAGTGGATCATGCAGTGAATTGATGACGGATACGTTCCTCGTGTAGGTTGAGCGCACCAAAAGCAGGCCTTTTGCATCAGGCGCTCTAACCCCTTCTCAAGGCGTGGCCTTCCTCGGAGGTCAGCTACTGCTGGGATTGGGCATTCTTCTCCAACTTAACAACTTCAGGTGAATTGTGTGTTCTTTTGCTTGTGTGAGTGGAATGTGCAGCTTGCCTGTTTTGGATGCTCCAAAGTTCTTCCAAACAAACTGTGTAGTAATTGACATTTTGTAGAATGCACATAAAGTATCTTTTTAATTCCAATACGTGCCTGTAGTTATAGTTCCTACAAACTCCAAAGGATTGTGAGCTTGTTAGATGCATTTCCTTCCATCATTATCATACTATTCACCTTTAAATTTGTCTACTTGTCCACGTAGCCGTGTTCTTGGGGCATCTTCTCTTCTTCTGGTGTTTTCTTATCCCCTGATGAAGAGGTTCACATTTTGGGTATGTAATACACAAATGCTAGGTTGTACTATCATCATATTGCTTACAGAGAGTGGTCACTTAAATACTTCTGGTGCATTTTTTGACAGCCTCAGGCATATCTCGGCTTAACCTTCAACTGGGGAGCTTTGTTAGGATGGGCTGCTATCAGAGGGAGCTTAGACCCTGCAGTCATCCTTCCACTGTATACTGCTGGTATATGTTGGACATTGGTGTATGATACCATATATGCACATCAGGTATTTTACTGGTGGCATTCTTTCATATCTAAACTGTGCAAAAGCAACTCATCGGGATTGTCGTGGTTTCTTATGATCATATCTGTTACATGTCAGGACAAAGAAGATGACCTCAAAGTAGGTGTCAAGTCCACAGCATTAAGGTTTGGGGATTCGACCAAGCAATGGATCAGTGCCTTTGGCGCTGCATCTATTGGCAGCTTAGCGCTCAGTGGCTACAATGCTGAACTTGGTTGGTGCTCATTATCAGAATGTCATGTTCTACAAAGAGTATATTGTTTTTAACATAATATTGACCACATGCTTTGATCATGTTCGGCAGCGTGGCCCTACTACCCTCTTCTGACAGCTGGAGCTGCACATTTGGCATGGCAGATTTCAACCGTTGACTTATCTGACCGTGCAGATTGCAACAGGAAGTATGGCCCTTTACATTGAATATTCACTCTTCACTGAGATATACAAAAATATAACAATTATGTATTCATTGTTTAGAAGGGGAGCCTTGGCGCAGTGGTAAAGCTGCTGCCTTGTGACCATGAGGTCACGGGTTCAAGTCCTGGAAACAGCCTCTTGCAGAAATGTAGGAAAAGGCTGCGTACAATAGACCCAAAGTGGTCGGACCCTTCCCCAGACCCTGCGCAAGCGGGAGCTACATGCACTGGGGCTGCCCCTTTTTTATGTATTCATTGTTTAGTTACAACCTTGAAGTGCTTAGACAGTTCAACTCATTGTCTTTAATCCCTACATTGCAGATTTGTCTCAAATAAGTGGTTTGGAGCTTTGGTATCCAGTGGAATCTTGTTGGGACGACTTGCGTCATGATAGATACATACAATCAGGCGCGATGTGCCAGTACGTTCTTTTCTATGGAATTTTGATAGCTCTGACAGAACCAGTACATTTCTGTGACTAGTTCGAGAAGGACAGACAGATTGTTTTAACCTTGTCATCTGCTAAGTGCAGTGTACTGCAGAATGAATATCTGTAAGTTCTGTTTCTCTCATAACTTGTGCTTTTCCGAGTTTCGTCTGTACTGAATATTGAAGGCGTACCCCTGATGACAAGTTTCGCTGCTGCAGCAGGTTATTTACTGGGCGTTTCGTTGTTCCCCATTCTCTCCCCAGTGGCAAAGCAAGGAAAACAGGGGTATAACACTGTTGTAGAACACATTGCTGTGCATTTATGTGATTATTATTCCGATATAGGGTCTCTACGACGAGACCAACGATAGCCCTCTGGGGGAACTAAAAACACGATTCAGCCTAACGCTGAATATTTGGGAAGATGACTGTCAGTCTTCCACCTGTCCATTTTTCACATCTGTGGCTAGCTCATAGTAGCTGGGCAAAACTCTTGGTGCAGTAAACTGAATATACGGATGGGTTAGTGGTGCATTGTGTTTGCCGCCATGATCTGGTTCTCCCGTGACCCCTGTCATGGCTCTATCGCGCGTTTACCATTTGACATGCTTTTGTGCTGGTTGTTTGATTTGGTGAATGGAGACTGGCATTATTATGCTGTCACATTAGGAAGAGTGATTCTGTTCCTAGTGCTGTAAATGTAGTTATGCCTGCTCTGCATCGCTGAGCTGTCCGTTTATAGCAAATCTGCCTTTCCAGGTAACCGAAAGGCGATCAAAGTTGTTACCCACTTTGCTGTTTGTGTTACCTGCTAGTAAGTACTATCTGGTTGTTGTCATTACTGTAGCTTTATTTATATATGGTGCTGTGAACAAAGTAAGAAGCTTATCTAGTTGGGTAAGGCAACCATGGCAGTAACATCTGGTGATGCCACACCCTTTTCGAAAGATTCAGAGAACATTTGGCAACTTTTACACGATACATACATATGTCTAGTACAATCCCGTGGAATTTGTTTAAATCCACTTTTCATCTACATGTAGAGAACTTAATTTTGAGAAATCTAGATATACATGATGGTAGCACCGCTAGCACGGGGATTTTTTCAGAACTTTCTGGAGTGCGTTGCTGACTTGCTGTGATGCGGTTTCACCGGATATTTGCCCCGGTAAACTCCACGAGGCCGCAAATCTATTTGCCCGAGTGATGAGCATTGTCGCTTGTGGGATGATGACATGTGTAAAATCTATTTGCCACTCTCAGATTTTATTTATTTAATTTTGCTTTGCCGTTGTGCACGTTGAGTCGAGAGCTGTATTGATGGGCCTCTCTCCACCATGTCGCCACAGTGGGGTGCTGCTCATGGTGGTCGGTGCACTGCACTCTGTTCCCATTCTATTACTGGTGAACAGAGTGCAGTCGGTTCAGTGTCTGTCACCCACCCACCGGAGCAGCACGCTAACTGCACTCTGTGCACCATCGTACTACCAGCTAGCTGCGCCCGTGCTGGACCGACGCCATCACTGTCTACATTGTCACTGGAGGGCAGGTTGAAAAGGCAGGCATGGCACCCTTGGCGTGACACATTGTTAACCGACACTAGCTACTTACTACTCTGCATCCTCTCCTCTCTCCCATTCTCCATCTGCATCTCCCGGCAATGGCGTCCGCCTCCAACACTCTCCCTCTCCTTCTCTTGGTCGGCGTCCTCGCCGTCGCCCTGGCGGTGGCCGTAGACGCGCATCATCCGGCTCCGGGCGGCGATGATGATGATCGTCAGCTGATGGTAATTAATCAAACTTTTCTCGCGCTCACCAGTGAGTGAACTCCCAGTTTCTTCTTGCCTCGGTGTGCCGCATAACTAATCAGTAGCTACAAGTTCAAACTAATCTTGCTCTGTCTATTGTTCTCAGTCTAAGCTATTAGCCTCTATCTGTATTTGGGTCATTAGTTAGTCTTCTGATATATTCAAACTAATCCAACAGTTGCTGATCATCATATATAAATAGACGTGAGGCAGAGAAATATATGCGCCCGTCCGTTCGGGCTTGCTGCTATTAATGCCGGCTCTACGCTGTGCTTCACGCATATACCCCATCTCCTCCGTCATCCTATCTTATCCATCATCCATGGCGGTCTCCAACGACAAGCCTCTCCTCCTCGCCCTCGCCCTCGTCGTCGTCGCCCTCCTCGTGGCTGCCGTCGACTGCACGGATGGTTCCTCCTCGGTAAACAAATGAACCAACATTCCCACCTCTGTTGTTTCCCTCTTCTTCTTCTGAATCATCGACGGAGCCAGAAATTTCCAACCATTCAGAATCTGCGACTCTGAATTTATTTCCATACGGTCTCAGACTCTGAAGAAACCTACATATGGTGCTCGGTTTCATATGTTGTGCAGCCATTGCATGATCGATATGAATATGACTGATGAAATTTTTGTATATGTACGTGACAGGCGGCGGGCGGCGGCGGGAGGACGCTGCTGGGCATAGACTGCCCGAAGGCGTGCGAGGCACGCTGCGGGAGGAACTGGAAGAACGAGATGTGCAACAAGATGTGCAACATCTGCTGCGGCAAGTGCAGCTGCGTCCCCTCCGGCACCGGCCAGGACACCCGCAACGAGTGCCCCTGCTACGCCAACATGAAGAACACCAAGAACGGCAAACCCAAGTGCCCCTAAAGCTAAGCTAAACTAGCCAAGGCAAGCACCCCCCATGCAAGGAGGGCTAAAAATTATGATCCCATCCATCAATAATCTCCGCCGCTCGACGCTGGTGTTCATCTTAGCCTGCCATTTTCCTTTTGTTGTGGATCATATAGAATCGTGTATGCTAAATTGCTAATGTGCTAATAATGTTAATATAAGCTGTTTAGGTCCTAATGAAGGGAGGAGGAGATCAAGAGAGGTAGACCTAAGCTCCATCTTCCGTTCGCCTCTTGTGTACTCATCCATTATGTATCTATATTGCAAAATATGTAGTGTTGGAAGCAGTCTGGTTGGAAGAGTACGTTTGGTCTTGAGGTTCAGTATGTGCTGCGCGTCTTGTGGATCCTTTTTGTCTAGCTGGGCAGCACTATTTTCTACCGTCTTCCTATTTAAACGTCTATAAAAAAGTCCTCCTGTTTAAACATGCAGTAAGTCATTAGAATTTTTTATTAGGAAATAATATGTAAAGATAAAATAAGGGATGCAGCTCAAACGGTAGAGCACTTAGAATGCATTTAAGAGGCAGGGGGGTTGATACCTCCCATCTCCAGTTTCTAATTTCTAGATTTAGATTTATTTTGGCGATCGATTTGATTTTTCCGCTACCGAAATACTCCCCCCGTCCCAAAATAAGTGAGTCAATTTTACTCTTAACGGTATGAGAATAACACTCTTAACACATATTATAAATGCATATGAGTCCAATTCAAAATTATGGTCTTGATTTTAGTTTCTCTGTCCAACCAATTCTTCCAATTCTATAACATAGCAGAAGAGAGCAAACACACCCTCAAAAAAAAAAAAGAGAGAGCAAACACATTGCAAATTTAACGTTGTCCTCCTACCAAATCCATAATCTTGTGCGTTCAAATTACTCATATCCATTCTCAAATTTATCTCACTGTAAATCTTGCAAAAAAGAAAACTACAATGGTCGCTTAAAATTCCTCAATGACTACAACACGACCTTCGTTATATTTGCGCCTTCTTTTTTAATCATAAACTCTGCAATAGTCGTAAGACACCATCATCTTTTGATGATCTCTTAAGCCAGTAGTATCTCATCACTTTTTTTATGGTTTCGTCGCAACTCACGATGCATTGTGCTAGTATTAGTAAAAAGAAGAAGTTCAAGTGTTGGTAGACATCGAGGGGAGAGTCTGTGGAGAGCTTGCCTCGAGCGACGCTCTAGTAGGCTGGCTCATTTGTACCTACAAATGTTAGCTTAGTTTGTTCATTTTTCTATTCCTTTTTTCTTTTGCATTTTTACTTTTTTTATATTTCAAAAACTTTCCAATACACATACTACAAAAATCACTTCACATTTTTTACAATGTTCATCATGTAGTTTAAAAATGTGAATGCAGCGTAAACATTTTGTTCACACAATTGCTAAAAATGTTTGTACTATTCACAAACATGTTTGTGACATTTTAAATTTCATAAGTTTCAAACAAATGTTCATGAAATTTTAAGAAAATGTTTACAGAATGTAATTTTTTGTGTAATTTAAATAATGTTAAATAAAATTGAAAAAAATTCTTGATACTTAAAAATGAAATGTGTATCAATTAAAATGTTTGTAATATTTAAGAAATGTTTACAATGAAAAAGAATTGTGCAGGTAATTTTACAAAATTGTTCTACCACTTCAAAAAATGTAGCGTGTATTTGAAAACTGTTTAACATGTATTAAAAGAAATGTTCAAACATGTATTAAACCAATGTTCATCATATATGTCAAAATTGTTCAACGCGTATTAATAAAATATTCCACGCATATACGAAAAACGTACAACATGTATTAAAAAAGTCAACATGTATTAGGGAAAAGAAAAAAGTAAAGGAAAAGTAAAAACACAGAAAAGAAATAAATATCTGTTGCGGCAAGTGCACCTGCGTCCCTCCGGCACCAGCCATCACACGCGCAACGAGTGCCCCTGCTGTGCCAAGATGAAAAACTCCAAGAACGGCAAACCCAAATGCTAATTACCTAAACTAATTAAGTACCCCTCATGCAAGGTGGAATGTGAATTATAAGTCCATCCATCAATAATCTCTGCAGCTAGCTGGTGTTCATCCATCCATTATTCGTCTTAGCGTTCGTGTATTTGACCGATGTCGATTGTCCTTTCATTGTGGATCATATATGATATGCCAATAATAATAGTACAAGCTATTTGGGTCCTAATGAAGGGAGGAGGAGATCAAGAGAGGTAGATCTAAGCTCCATCTTCCCCTCTTGTGTACTCATCGATTATGTATCAGTATTGCAAAATATGTAGTATTGGAAGAAAAGCAACTATGTGTATGTCTTGAGGTTAGGCATTGCTTGATTGAATAATGGGGCAACGTCTTGTGGATCCTCTGGGTAGCACTATTTTTGTATCATCTCCTATTTAAACGCCCGTAAGAAAAAATATCTCCCGTTTAAATATGTAATTCAATAGAATTGTTAATTGGGGATAATATATCAAGATAATAAAAGGAGATGTAGCGATCAAATGGTAGATCACTTAGAATGGATTTAAGAGGCAGGGGGATTGGTACCCTATCTCCAGTTTCTGACTTTTTTATTGTTTATTGGTTCGATTTTTATTACAGAAAACAAATGGCCAAAGAAAATAGATAAGGTAATTCACAAAAAAAATAGATCTACTAATTTGTTTGGCTTGTTTTAAGAAAGTGTTCATCCTATATAAAAAATGTTCATAATATATTCACAAGAAAGTTTAGTTTGTGTTTAAAATAGGGTCATCGTTTACTATCATATGCACATAACATTGCCAAATCTCACTACAATTGAAAGACCAATTTGTTCAGCGCACCTTTTGTGGCATGCCACATCTTAGTACGAAACGTGTGGTGAAGTCCAGCTATGAACCAAACATGCCTGAAATCACTAGTTATGGGTACCCATTGCAAAGGTTACCCCAATGCTTACCAGGGTTCAAGTCCTATAATTGGCACCGGCTGGCGCTTTTATTTTTCTGGATTTATTTCAGGCTTTTCAGCAATGTTCGTTCAATGGGAGGAGACGTTTTCATCTACTACTAGGCACATGTGGCGACTTCGTCAATCTCAAGATGTTGTACCGGCTCAGTATCTCAAATGTACTCATAGGATTGGATGTGCGTGCTTGTGTTCATAGGGGTGAGTGTAAGTACATGTATGTGAGCATCGGTGATCGTACTATGTTAAAAATAGGCGCTTAAAAATAACTAAAAGCAATGAAAAAAATGTAGAAGTGTTCTTGATTTCTAGGAATTAGATATATCATAAAGGTTCATAAGTAGTACAATGAATCCCAACATGAGAAAAATTACATTGAGCAACACCACCAAACGATCGCTATCGTTGCTCGTCTGCGGTGTCGTTGCTCCCCCATACTAGAGCTAACTTGACCTTGTCGATGACAGCACAGAAGTCTTTGTGCACATATGGACCAACACATCAGAGCTAGCCGCGGTTGTCGCCATTGAACTCTTGAATTGATCTGAAAAGCATGACACCAAACCTCATCGTGATTCATGCATGATGCGAAACCCTAGCCTCGCCGCCATAGGAGACACTAGGAATCTACGTTGGAGCTTCATCAACTTCACCCCGATGGCCAATGTCGAGGAGGATCTAAGATTGGATGGCTAGTTTGAAGATGTAGCACTGCCCTGCAAGAAAAGAAAAACCTAACCTACACTACTTTCCGGAGCCTAGGCATCGTGACCTTCGTCCCTGCCACTGGCCACCTGAGTTGCATGCGGAGTGGATATAGATCCACAGACTCACCGACGAAGCTTGGACGGGATGAGTGCCCTAGCAGCCAAATCCGCGAGAAGGAAAGAGTAGGCCAGCAACATCCGCGAGAGAGAAAGCAAAACCCTAACCAAGGGGCGAGTTATAACTTAGAGTGTTTTAGTTTACATTTTAAAAACAATAACAATATCTTTTGAACTAAACTTTTTTTTGCGAGGTCCTTTGAACTGAACTTAACACACCATTATATTTTAACAAAAATGTGAAGCATGAACTATATTTTTTTGCTCTAAACGTTCAACACATATGCTGACCATGACAATACAAAAATTAAGGGAAAGAAAATAACTTGTGACTAGAATGTATGATTTGATTTTTACGAAATAAACATACATGACTCGATGATATGGCGTGATTTGCAGGGACAAATTAGTATAGTTGAGTATATGCATTACTTGCTGAAGCCACGCATTTTGATCTTACGGTTATCAATAGTTGAGGTGACATAGAAGCACAATTCATAGAGAAATTTAGTAACGAGGGATAGCTGTGTGGTTAAGGATTAAATAATGACAACGATGGGGGCCATGCTAATACGATTAGTTGATTAATTAGAATTAATCTATAGTGATTGTTGTCGTTAATGTGCATGGGGATGTAGCTGTACATCCCATCTCCAAAGAAAAAACTTCTTTTTGTAGCTTTACAATCAAAGCCCAGTGGCACTAGCTGTGTGGGCTTGTACCCTTATCCTTGGACCGAAAGTGGTAAATTCCTGAGGCACCGTTGGCACATACTCCCTCCCTCACACAATATAAGATCATTTTCAAGCCGGCGGAGGGAGTAGTCTACGAGTAGTCTACGTGCCGATCTGGGAGCACGCAAAGCACAAGTGGGATCTGGGCAAACATCTCTGAAATTCTGGAAACGACTCAAACTGGCAGTATATATTCTCGAATTGGTAGCATATATATTCTCCCTCGAAAAAACTAAATACAAATCTTGGTCGCGATAAAAAGGAGAGCAAGATGCCTCTCGAAAAAACTAAACAAACACAAAAGGAACAAGCAGAATAATGGTTTCCTTGTGGCCGTGATATAGAAATTATCTGACATGCAGAATACAAAAATTATGATGCTAGATTATTGTAAGTAAAATATGGCCGATGAGCGAGGTCGCCGGAGGAAGACAAGACCCGGCCGGCCGATCGAGCTAGCTCCACCGGCCTTCGACTTCCCCGGCCTATTGGCCGCCCGTCGTCTCGTGCTTGAGCGACAGATAGATGAGGGCGGCAGCCCCTACGACGGTGGCTACGAATATCAGCATGACGCACGTGTCGTGAGGGGTTCCTGTGTACTCCCATCCCATTGCCCCCAAAGTGCACGAGCAGTAGGTCGATATATATATATATATATATATATATATATATATATATATATATATATATATATATATATATATATATATATATATATATATATATATATAT
>NC_041390.1:628717194-628720272 GCF_002162155.2 Triticum dicoccoides | reverse complement strand
TATGGGCCGGGATCGTAATCAATCACCACGAGTTAAAAGCGCATATCCTGCCGAATCTGGAGCATGATGACTTCCATACTTGGTTGTTCTGGAACATGTTTCCCCTATTAATACTATCGGTTAATAAGTAGTAATATCGGTCATTGAATCACAGAATTAACTCCATGATAGTATATCATAGGAAAAGATCCCCATCAGCCGGATGGTTACACCGCCGCTTGCTTCGTTTGACACGCGGCCCACTGGACCACCCACGTTTTTCTTCCTCATCTTATCTCTTCGTCTCTCTCTCATCTTATCTCTTTCCAACTTCTATTTCCCGGTGCCTGTGAATGATGTACATCTCGCTGGTGAGGAGGATGGTGATGAGGCACCGCGATGCAGGGACGGGTGGTGCCGTTCGCCACCACCACCGTTCGGCAGGAGCTCGTGACAAACGACAATGGTGTTTTTTTTTTTTGCAACATTCGATATGTTGCAAAGAAGATTTCCGTAACATAAGTCATGCTGCAAAATTTACTTCTATAACACCGCATAAAGGAGAAGACAAAGAAAAAAATTGCAACATCACCTCAGTTGCAAAGTTTTTCTGCAACAATACCTCTGTTGCAGAAATAAAATGAAGGCAACGAGCTTCCGTTACAGCGGTACGAAGGACAATGCCATCCTGTCTCCCAAATTTCAGTTACAGCAGCTGAAAGGGTCATCTCAGCCATTGCTCTTCACTCCAGAGGTCCGCTTCCATCGTGACCGTCGTTTAACTGGATTTGAGTAAGTGTCGTCACGGTCTTGTGGCCATTAGCAAGCTGCACCTTGAGCAGAGAGGTCTTTTCATGCAGCAGGCCAAGTTGACTGACCATAACTTGATCCACGAAGCTGTTAGTGCCGCAAGAGTCCATGAAGCTGTTAGCAAGTGGGTACACAGACTATCCGGGGCCTTGATTAAACACCATGATTGTCGAGAAGCTATGAGGTCCCGGAAACCCACACCTCCTTGACTCTTAGACACAATCATCTTCTCCCAGGAAATCCAATGAATCTTCCTTGTATTCTCCTCATTGCCCCACTAGAAATTCCGTATAATTTGCATTAAGTCATCACACATCCCTGCCGAGAACTTGAAAATTCCCATTGCATACGTTGGAAGGGCCTGTAACACATATGTTAGATAGCTTTCAGTAAACTATCAAGTATGTGTAAATTCCATCTATATGTTATATAACTTATGATTATGTATAAGTTCCGTGCAATTTGATTTATACTTATATTGACTTTGCAATTTGATTGCTGATGGATAGAGGGAATGCATGTGAAACATGTAAACATGGTTTGCCATGTCAGAATTCGTAAAATCTGGGGGAGGGGATAATGTTGAAAAAAGCAGATCAAAATTGTTCACATGCATGTATTCCAATGAAGATCATTAAGCTATAAGCTTAGTGTTTGAGATTCTTGTCAAAATTACACTAAATAAGTTCAAAAGGAGTGCATATCCTTTTGAATATGCACTATCGAAGTTCCCATTCAAAAAAAGTGCTAATTCTTTTGAATATGCACTCCACACCTGTCAAAATTACGCTAAAGAAATTCATATCGGATTTTCATATTATACTAAGAAGTGCATATCCTTCTGAATATGTTCATGACAAGTTCACTCACCTTTGAATGGCTATTTCAGGTACAACCTTGGTCCGCCATGTCTGCCGCTTCATATACAGATTCTCCCAGACGACCTCCTTGTGGAGATTCTCATGCGCCTTCCGCCTGAGCCCATCAATCTCTTCTGTGCTTCCCATGTCTGCAAGCACTGGCGCAGCCTCATCCACGACGCCCGCTTCCTCTTCCGCTTCCACGAGTTCCACCGGGGGACTCCTCCCGTGCTCGGCTTCTTCAGCAACCAGCCATCGCTTCCGTTCTTCTTTTCCATCACCAACACCTTCGCGGGCTCCGCTGTTGGCAAGATTGACCACGACTATTTGTCGGTCTTGGACTGTCGCCACGGTCGTGCCCTCCTGGAATGTAAGTGCTGCAATGAGCTGCTCGTCTTGGACCTTGTGACCGGTGACACGATCTGGCTGCCGTATCCCTCGCAGCTCCCCAAGCAGGCCACATACAATGGCGCGGTTCTCTGCGTTGCTGGCCACGACAACTGTCATTCGTGCCCGGTCCTTGTGGTGCTAGTGTTCAGTAACAAGGTTGATTTCATCAACGCAGGCTGCGTGTACTCGTCCGAGACTGGCGTCTGGGGTGAGATCACTTCGATTCATATGCCTGATTCATTTGTCGTCCCATTGCCGACGGTTCTGGTTGGAAACACACTGTACTGGCTGTTGGACAACGATCGCATCATTCAGTTTGATTTGGATAAGCATAGATTGGATTTAATTGAGGAGGTGCCACATAGCTACTGTAAGCAGGTTATCATCATGCCTGCGGAGGATGGACTTGTTGGTTTTGCTGGGGTTGATGATTCGAGTCTCCATTTGTGGTCAAGGGTAGGTAGCATTGATGGGGGGTACCATGGACACGTCGCATCATTGACTTGGAAGAGCTTCTTGGGCCGGAAACATCGCTTTGTCATCCGTTGCTTGTTGGCTATGCGGAAGATGCTGATGTGATCTTCATTGGTGTGTATACTAGCCTCTATATGATCCATCTCAAGTCCATGATGAAGCATGAGCCTCTGCAAAATGAAGTTTATATTGGTGGGCCCATTTTTCCTTACACAAGATTCTACTCTCCAGGTATTGCCATTTTTTTAGAGAGGAGGCGCTTGCCCGCAGTGGCGGAGCCAGCTCAAGTTTAGAGCCGGGGCAAGATCTAAGTGCTGCCAAATTACTTAGTTTCTGCCCAAACAAACTTTCACTTCACCCAATTTTCTCTACTAGAGCTTCATGGACTTGCACCAAGGGAGCCCGGGCAAGTGCCCCAGCTCGCCGGGTGCTGTCACCACCACTGCTTGCCCGGCCATAAGAATGAGGCCCTTACGAGTACACATAGTCAGCAAAGAACAAAGTTATGCAAAGCAAAAACAGGGCTACAAGGCACGAAGGCCCAAACAGCGACGCAACGCCGGTC
>NC_041390.1:628675993-628716827 GCF_002162155.2 Triticum dicoccoides | reverse complement strand
GGACGGACCGCTCCAGAAGCGGTCAGGGGGCGGATGAGGTCAGCACGCCTGCCGATGCATCCCTCAATCCGCCACGCCAAAGCTCATCACACTTGGCCTTCAATCAGTCGATGAGACGATCCACGCCGGGGCGGTCCCGCTGACTCGTTAGCCCCTTCCAAAGCTGCAATAGAATGACCAATTTATACACAACATCAGCCGGATGTTTAAAGAAAATTCTCTTAATGGTAGCTTTGTTCCTCGTAGTCCAAAGAGACCAAGCAAGTGCCCCAACGCCAAGCCAAGCTAGCTTACGCTCGTGGGCACTGCTAGCCATGATGAGCCCATACAGTTCGGCGAAACCACTCGGGTTCCAAGTACATCCAGTCGCCTCTTTAAGTGAGCTCCACACCATCCGCGCCACAATGCATCGGAAGATTATGTGGCCGCTAGATTCCTCTTCTCTGCACCAGACACACATGCCATCACCCGGGCTGTGTCTTTTGTGTACCTGGTCACCGCTGGGAATACGGTTCCTAGCCAGCTGCCATAAGAAGATTTTAATTTTTGCTGGCATTTTAGCTTTCCATAGCGAACGCAGGTCATAAACTGGGGGGGGGGGAAGGGCTTTGAAGATTTCCTTATACAGGGAGCCGGACGAAAAGCCTCCCGATGGCTCTAGCCTCCACGTGACCTCGTCGCGCTCAGCAGAAAAACGCACCGAGGCCCGGGCCTCCCGAAGAGCCTCCCATTCTGGGGCTTCGCGAGGCCCAATGGGTCTCCGGAAAGAAGGCCGTAAGCGCCCATTAAACCACGTATCTGCGACGCGTGCCTCCTGCTGACCCGCAATTGCAAAGAGGTTGGGATATGTCAGATCAAGCGATCGCTCACCACACTAAACATCTTTCCAAAAAAGCGTCAAATCTTCGTTATGCACAACAAATCTCGTCCCTAGTCGCAATAGAGGTTGAACCTTGCGGATATCATTCGCAAACTGCGACCGTCTACCTCGCGGCCGGAAGGTCACCCCATCGGCCTCAAGATATTTAGTCTTGAATATAGAGAGCCAGAGACCCCCTTGTCCGGTCAAGATTTTCCACGCCCACTCTGTCATAAGGCACCAATTCATAACTCTGGAGTTAATGATCCCTAAACCACCCACCTCTTTAGGAGAAGCAATCGCATCCCACTTAACCATATGGTACCGTTGTTTTCCATTTTCCTTAGCCCAAAAGAATCTGGACCGGATCTTATCAAGTTTCTCATGGGTCCCATTGTGCAGTAGATAAAAACCCATGACAAACATAGGAATGTTTGTCAGGCAATCGTTGATAAGCACTAGCCGGCCACCCGAGGCTAGTAGCTTGCCTTGCCATGGTTCCACTCTTTTAGCCGCCTTTTCCACCATAGGCTCAAAGTCAGCCATGGACAGAGCCCGATCCGAGATGGGCATGCCCAAGTACTTGAAGGGAATAGATCCCAACTCACAATTCATCATGTGGGCTCCTCTAAGCTGAGACTCCAAGTCACCTCCCGTGACAAAGGCCTCACTCTTATCGAAGTTTATCTTAAGTCCCGACATGGCCTCAAAGCACATGAGGAGAAACTTAAGATTAGCAATCGCCTCTTCCGAGTTCTTGATAAGGATGAGGGTATCGTCAGCATATTGAAGGTGGCAAAGCCCCCAGGTACCACCCTTTCCGCAACACCCGAGATGTGGCCAGCGGCTTTGGCGCTTTCCAGAACCGAAGTCAACGCATCCGAGACAATATTAAACAGAAGGGGAGATATCGGGTCACCCTGTCGCAGTCCCCTTGCGTTGCGGAAATACGGGCCAATCGATCCATTAATGTTGATCGCAGTTTGTCCACCCCTCACGATTTGCCGCATCCAACTCACCCATTGCGGGTCAAAGTTCTTCTTGTGTAGCACCTCCTCAACGAAATCCCACCGGACCCGATCATAGGCTTTCTCAAAATCGAGCTTAAGGATGAACACCTCTTCCTTGGAATTCTTGATTTCGTGGAGCACCTCATGGAGCACCGCAATCCCATCCAGGATGCCCCGCCCTTTAATAAAGGCAGTTTGCAGATTATCAATAATCTTGTCTGCCATCGGAGCAATGCGGGAGGCAAAACCCTTAGCAATCAGCCTGAAGCTGACATTGATGAGCATGAGAGGACGGAACTGCCTAATTTGGTCTGCACCCGGCACCTTCGGGATCAAAGCCAACACCCCATAGTTTAGGCGTTTAATATCTATTCGGCCCCTGGTGAATTCATTCACAAGGTGAATGAACTATGGTCCCACAATATTCCAAAACCTCTTATAGAAGATGACCGGGAAACCATCAGGCCCGGGCGCCGTGTTCACTCTCATCTGATTTAGGTTCTCAGTGATCTCATCAAGCGTGAAAGGTCTAGTAAGGATGGAGTTATCAGCTTCAGAGACCAATCGCTCATTATCCCAGATCGAGTCTTGAAGGGATGCTGACCCCACCCCAGAAGAGCCCAAAAGCTCCAGGTAAAATGCATAGATATGGGATTGAAGGGCGCCTTCGTCAGTTATGGTACGGTCTCCATCTCGAAGAACACGTATCATACATCTCCCGCGTCGACCATTTGCCACAACATGAAAGAATTGGGTACTCGCGTCCCCCGTGAGTACCCAACTTTTCTGGCCCCTCTGCTTCCAATACATCTCCTCGCAGGTCAATATGAATATCATCTCATCCTCAACCGCATACCTTCTCGCCCATTCATCCTGAGATAGGCCGATCAAATCTGCCTTGGTGTCCAAGGCCGATACTTCGCTCATCAAAGCCTCTTTTCTAGCTTTCAATTGGCTACCCACGTTCGCGCCCCAACCACGGAGATGTCGACGAGTCAAACGCACACAATGTTGCCAAACGTCCATAGCATCACATAAAGGGCCGTACCGATGCGGGGGACGCTCCCTAGCCTCTATCCAAATCGAAGAAACCCGCTGCACAAAACCCGGTTGAAGGAGCCACTGCTTCTCAAAAAAGAAGCGCTTGGTGGCACGATGGGGGGCTTCTCCCGAGTTGAGGATAAGAGGGCAATGATCAGAGTCCAACCTTGGCTCCGCCACGAGCGAACATCCCGCAAATTTGGTATCCCAGTCAGTGGAAACAAAGACCCGGTCTAGCACGCATCTAATCGGGTCGTCCTGATTATTACACCAAGTAAATCGAGGCCCCACCCTAGGCAGCTCAATGAGGTCCAGGTCAGCCACCCAATCATTGAAGGTATCTACCAGCCTGTGGTCTGAGATAACACCGTTGCTCTTGTCTATCGCACCCCTCAAGAGATTGAAATCCCCACCTATGACAATAGGCCCTGGGGAAGCCGAGATCTTAACATATAGTTCCCGAAGGAAATCAATCGAGCGATCGTGATCCGCAGGGCCATACACCACAACAAGCTCCCATCTAAATCGTTATTTCTCTGAATAACGTCCGCTGCAAGGAAGAAGGATCCATGCGTAAAACCCACCACCTCAAAACTTTCTGTCTTCACCCTCAAAAGGATCCCACCAGACCGGCCCGAGGCCGGCAGCCATTCCCAACGGAAGTTGGACGCGCCACCTATGGCGTCAAGCTCATATGGTTCGAAGGAGGACCGAATGGTTTCCTGGAGGCCCACGAAGTCAAGATTTTGGTCACGGATGTATTCAATAAGTTGTCGCCGTCTATCGCGTTGACCAAAACCCCTCATGTTCCAAATTAGGCCTTTCATTGCGAGCCCGTGGGGGATCGGGCCCCCGCCCCATCAAAGTTCTCCTCTCTGGCAGGAGCAGCCGATCGACCTCTCCCACGGCCACGGCCACGCCCTGAGCCACGGCCACGCGAAGGTCTAGGAGCCGCAGAAGCCGTATCCAGACCTGCCGACGCTGCATTCTCCCTTGCAGCATCAGCAGCGGAAGCAGCACGCAGCTCAGCCGCCACGGTCCGAGCAATGTGTTGGCGAGCCTTCGCCTCGGCAACCGAGGCCTGAACCAGCTCCTGAGCCCGTATGCTATCAAGCACCTCAAGAGGGGTAGAAGTTTGTGAACCCAGGTATTGCCATTGCTTGTTTTCGATGTTGCATAGTTCCATTTCTTCTTCCAAACTGATGTTTTGATGAGTTATTTCAATCTTGTATTACATGTGATACCTTAACGATGCTCAATCTTGCAGTAAAAGCTCTTGGCGCCTACTGCCTGGCCGCAGAGCCATCTTCTTTCTTGGCGGCGCCCTCCCTCGCCTGCTCGGTGTCACGGATGCCGGGCTCGCGCTCCACTTTGGCAGGGGAGAGACCACGTAGACGTCATGCTCTCCAACCTGCAGGAGAACGCGGTCCATGGCGATGAACGTGAGGACGGCATGCTCGAGATTGTCCTGTTTTCTCAGCACACACCATTGGTTTCAACCCAAGCCAGGGACTGCATGGCTGACACTTAAGTCTGAAACTGCGTGGCTTTAATTCTAATACTAGAATGAAATGTATTAGGAGCAGTTCTTGGACCGGTTAGAATGCAGCTCCTAAATGAAAATGGACTGTGAGTGCTCTGCTTCCTCTGCTTCGGCTGCACCTTGTTACGGTGTACATTCTCCCGCTGAGAAGTTTCATCTTCTTCCCCGGTTTGCCGTAGCACCGCGCTGCGCCACCGCCGACCCCCCTGAGCCCTCCCCCCTGTCATGCGCCTCGCCGCCTCTGACTTCTACGATCTTGGACATTGGTCCTCGAGGTACGACTGTTCTCTGCTGTCCAGGCAACTAATCCTACCCTAATCTAACCTCCAGGAAATTTGGGCGTGCAGCTAAAGGTTGCGAGGTTGAGTACTCATGGCTGACTTTGGCACTTTGCATATCTGTAGAGCCCCAAAATGTGAGCTGCATTTAGATACTGGATTCCAGTGTTCTTCTGGCTTCATATTTTCATATCAATGTGGTTGGTTTCAGTTTTCTCAACCAGCATGTATTTTGGGTGGCATCCAATGGCGCACGTTAATGTTTTTAATGTGTTTAGATGGCGAAGCGGGCGATGCGGAGGGCGATGTGGGGGGCGACTCGGAGGGCGTCTCCAATGGCTTGCTGACGGCGAGGACCGGATCTTCGCCACCGCCCTTCCATCTCTCCTCGGCGCCTGAGATCCAACAGATTCCTCCTAGTACCTCGGTGGCGGCGCCGTCGGGCGGAACGGAGGAGAAGGGAGGATCGACTGAAGCCCAAGGCGACGAGATCGGTCGAAATGAATGCAGTCTGGTTCAATGGCGGGCGAAGTTTTCTGAGGGGATCAACTACAACAGCTGGATCGAAGGACGCCTTCGTTTCTCTCCACGTTCGAGATGGATGGCGCTCCTAGATCTGGACAACGACGTCCTCGCTGGCGACTATCTTCCGGACGACGGCAAGATTGAGGTTGGTTCCAGATTCACGCTCGATTTATATGATGTAGTTGTTTGTGAGTGCATGCAGGTGGATGTTCAAATGGGATCACCGGAGGTGATCGATCTGGCGGAGCCGATGGTTCATGTGAAACCGGGAGGGAGGTTTTGGGCGCTCATTGACAGTGACGACGAGGACCAGGCCGAGGGTAGATCAACCACGCAGGATGCTGCGGTGAAAATCGCCTCGCCGAGTGCTCGTTCGTCCACAGCGATTACGCCCGTTCAGCGCATCCCTCCAATTCAAAAATCGAAGCCGGGCTTGAAGCCATGGTGCGGTCCAATCCCGAAGATCATGAGGAAAACGGTAACTTTTCTGATTTCATTCCGGATGATTGGACCCTAGTGACCAGGAAGAAGAACAAGGGGCGGCGGCCTCCGGCGCCGCCGAGGCCGGAGCCGGCGACCGGCCGTTCGTCCGTGATTCGGGCGGATCGGATCACGCGTTTGATGTCCTTGCTGGGTGCTGACGGGCTCGACATTGTGGGCCACGATACGGGCCCATCGACAGCAGCAAAGATTGATGTTTTTTAGTCCGTGGACTGTGGGCCGGGATTAGCGGGGCTGGAAGCCCAGGCAAAACCGGTAGAGGCCTTCGTGCATGTGATTGCGTCGGATCGCGAGCTGCCACATGCACGATCGTCTCCCTGTCGAGGTGTTATTCTAGCTAGGGTTCGCCGCCGCGGTCGGGTGGGATTTCCTTCGTCAGTTCGGGACCGAGTCAGGCGAGGCTCTCGGCAACCCGATCTTGCGGAAACAACAGCTAGCGGCGCGATGCCGCCAAAACTTCCGCCGCCGGTGGCGAAAAATGTCGCTACCCCAGGAGCTTCGGCCGGGGCAGCGGAGCTGCCGGCGCCGGTCTTGGCTAGGGCGGCGCCTGGTGCGAGGCCGCCCAGAGGTGCGGTTACGCCAGCCCCCAGGGGACCTGCGCCGCCTCCGATACGGGCGCCGACCCAGACGGTGGCTGGGGGGGAACCGCGCTTATGCCTAGGGCGCCAGCTCCTCCGCGAGGACCGGTACCTCCGCCTACTGCCGGTCCGCGGCCACCACCGGTGCCGGTTCCCAGGGCCGAGGTGACAACAACGCAGAGACCATGGCCGAGGCAAATGGCGGCAGCTCCGGGCTCTGGTGCTCAAAACTCCACTCGCAATGGCTCGAGCGCGTCGGCGGGAGATGATCGAAACCCACCGCGCGGTCAGTGGGGCGACGACGGATACGATGCTTATGGTGCTGGGTTGCACAGGGGCTCTTCCTCAACCGGTGGAGACCAAGGATATGCTCGGGTGGACAAGGGACAGAGTAACAATGGTTTCCAAGGACCGATCGGGAACTTTGTCGAGGGAGCTCCCGGTCCCAACCGTGCTTTTCGCGGGCGCTTCCGTGGAGGTCGGGGCGGTAACCGCAGGTTTAATCAGACTCGGTATGCTAGGACGGCTACAGTGACGGAGGTCGCGGAGGGTGCATCAGAGTTACCCCAGGTGGCAGTGGAGACGGTGCAGGCTTTGGCTTCAGTCTCGCTGCCTGAGCCTATGCAGACTGAGGATACTGTTTCCGAGCACGGTTCTGACAAGGTCGAGAGTGACAAATTGTCTAAGTGGGCGGCTAAGAAGAAAAAGCTCACTTGTTTCCGGTGTGGGGAACCGGGGCACTTTTTGGTCCAGTGTACGGCGGAGCTTTGTGATCTTTGCCGGAAGCCTAATCACACAGCGGCTGACTGTCCTCTGATGTTGGGGCCAAAACCATCCGTCCAGATATACGGGGTGTGTTGCTCCGAGTTGATGTTTTTTGAATCTCCGTCTGCGGAACCTTCCGCGCCCATAGTGGAAACCTCCTTCCCCGGTGTTGTGAAGGTGGTCCACGGGCCTTTGACCGAAGCACAGATTATTCAGCAGTTGAGAGAGCTAGCTCCGGGTAATTTTCAGTGGTCATTACTTAAGCTCTCTGATAATTCGTATAAAGTGGACTTCCCTTCTAAGGAGGATCAGGTGAGGATTCTCAAGTTTGGTATGAGCAGGGTCACAGGCACTAGCTTTGTGCTGGCGTTCGATGAGTGGAAAAAGAAAGAACCACAGGGCACACCTTTAACTCAGATTTGGGTTCGTTTCTCTGGTGCCCCGTCTGATCCTTTGGACAGCTTTCTGGTGACATGGAGTCTGGGGTCGCTGATAGGTAAGACCGAGCAGGTGGATATGCAGTTCACTCGGGCTCATGGGGTCGCACGGCTGCTAGTTAGTGTCGCCAATATTCAGTACTTGCCAGACGTGGTGCCTTGGACTTACGCAGGCGTTCTGTATCAGTTGGACGTGCACTATGAGGATCCTGATCTTTTCAATGAGTTTGAGGATGACAATCCCATGGACACTTCTGAGGGAGGTGGGGGTTCAGGTACCAGGGATGACAATGCTAAGAGTAATGAGGATAAGGCTTTGGGACCGTCGGGGCAGTCGGAGAATGCCGACTCCACTCCTGTTGGGCCGTCCTCCACGGTACCAACTACCACGCTTCAGCTGGGTTCTCTTGGGGCCTTCTCGGCGCCGCCGAGATTGTCGAGTGTTAGGGCTGGTCCTCCGAGTCCAAGACTTAGATTATGTGTGGGGAGGTCGGTCGACCACACTGATGAGGTGGGGCAGCAGGCCCCGTCGTCTGTCCCTCGCTCGCCTTCGGCCATGGCGATCGTGGCGGAGCCGTTCGCTGCGGGACGAGCGGACTTGCAGGAGGCTAGACCTTCTGGGTCCTTGATGTGGCTGGAGACTGGGGGCGGCGCGGCCCCACTGGAGAGGTCCCCGGATGGCAGGGAAACGGGTGCGCAGGAGGCCGCCCTTTCTCCTGCGGTGGCACTGGAAGGCAGCCTGGTGGGTGCGCTTCCTGCGGAACCGGCAGCGTCTTTTTCTTTGGGCACGAGCATCGGCGAGGTGGATACTTCGTCATCTCGGGTGGCTGCTCCGGCGGCTCCGGTGATGGTCTTAGCGGCTGGGGGACGGGCAGGAGGCTCTTCCCCTAGCGCTACTTCGCGCGAGGAGGTCCGCGAGTTGGAGGATTCGGCATCTCTGGTGGCTGCTCCGGTGGCCTCGGTGATGGCCACTGCGGCTGTGGGACGGGCAGGAGGCTCTTCCCCTACCGCTACTTCGCGCGACGAGGTCATCGCGTTCGGTGGGATCCCGGACCCGGTCTCTGTAGGGAGACGGGTCAGCGGGAGACTACAGGAGCACTCCGATGTTGATGACATGCAGCTGAGGTGCGCGTTGAGAGCGGCCAAGGTGCGGGACGTCGAGACTACAACTGGTATGTCAGTTAATAAGTCTAATTCTATTATGCATTTTACCAATGAAGAGATTGTTCATAATGCAAACCAAATAGGAGTGTCTCTTGGTAACGATGATCTAGAGATCTCTAAATCGGTTAATGAGATGCTAGACTTGGAAGCTGAACGTGCGTTAGAATTGATTCGTAACATAGCTGCAGTAAAACCGATGAATGAGTCGGAGATTGACAAGCTAGGGGTTAGGGTTCTTGATAGCTTGTGTGCTGATCTTGATCCTGCGGTCCAGGTGACGGAGGAGGAGGATGAGTATACCTCTCCGGTAACCACAAACCTAGAGGTGGTGCCTGTGGCCGTAGAGCCTCTTTCCGAGTGTGTTGAATCTATTGATGGTGGGGTTAAGCCTAAGAGGACCTGGAAACGTAAGGTTTATCCGGTGTCGGCTGTGCGTAGAAGTGCTAGGATCCGTACCTCCAAAAAATTTCATGATGAATTATGAAAGGCATTTTTTGGAACAGCAGAGGTCTTAAAGACTTGGCTAAAAGACGTTTTCTAGCAGAAGCTTCTATTGAACATCACTTAGACTTTATTGCTTTGTCCGAAACTGGACGAGGTAATTTTTCAGCACAGTTTCTTAGCACCTTAGCAGGGGGGGTAGACTTTGATTGGCATTGTCTCCCACCTCGAGGAAGATCCGGTGGGGTTCTACTCGGGGTTAAGTGCGATACGTTGGAGGTTCGGAGTGTAGTGATGGGTGAATTTGCGGTTAAGTTTAGGGTAAGAACGAAAGCTGATGGTTTTGATTGGGCTTTGGTGGCAGTCTATGGGGCTGCGCAACCCGAACTTAAACCAGATTTCCTGGCGGACTTAGTCCGAGTTTGCGGGAATGAGCAACTACCTGTCTTAGTGGGAGGTGACTTTAACATTATTCGAAGAAAGGAAGAAAAGAATAATGACAACTTTGACAGCAGATGGTCCTTTATGTTCAATACTATCATAGAGAGCTTGGACCTCAGAGAGATAGAGCTTTCGGGTAGGAAATTCACTTGGGCAAACTCATTACCGGTTCCGACGTTTGAGAAGTTGGACCGTGTTCTGGCAAGTGTTGAGTGGGAACAGAAGTTTCCTCTGGTAACGGTGCAGGCGTTGACACGAGGTATCTCGGATCACACACCGCTATTAGTGGACTCAGGGGCCCCAACTCATTTGGGTAATAAGAATATTTTCTCTTTCGAACTTGCTTGGTTTGAAAGAGAAGGATTTATCGATCTGTTGGCTAGAGAGTGGGCTAAAGACTCGGGGGGAAGGTCACCCATGGAGCGGTGGCAATGCAAGATTTGTCATCTGCGAAGGTTCCTTCGTGGATGGGCTAAGCATACGAACGGAATTTATAAGGCGGAGAAGGAAAGGCTCCTTATGATGATTCACACCCTAGAGTTAAAAGCTGAAACCTCTCTTTTAGATACCAGAGAGTTGGAGTCTAAATTGGAGGCCGAGCTAAGGCTGAAAGCGCTTCTCCGTGAGGAGGAATTGAAGTGGGCTCTCAGAGCTAAGGTTCGCAAGGTTGTCCAAGGTGAGGATAATACCCAATTCTTTCATATGATTGCTAACGGAAAGCATCGTAAGAAGAGAATTTTTCAATTAGAACAAGATGAAGGAACGATAGTTGGTCAGGAAAACCTGAAAGTTTACATTACCAACTACTATAAGCAGTTATTTGGACCTCTGGAACGGAGTTTTGTGTCTTTGGATGAGTCAAGAGTTGAGGATGTTCCCCAACTTCAGATGGAAGAGAATGAGATTTTGACTGCCCCTTTCACGGAGAAGGAGGTGTATGAGGCCATTGCACAAATGAATAATAATAAAGCGCCAGGACCAGATGGGTTTCCGGCGGAGTTCTACAAAAAGTGCTGGCATTTCATTAAACATGACATGTTGCTCATGTTTCATGAATTGTTTAATGGTCAGCTTCATTTATTCAAGCTTAATTTTGGAACAATAACTCTTCTTCCTAAGAAGACAGAGGCTATTCGCATTGAGCAGTTCAGACCCATTTGTTTGCTTAATGTAAGTTTCAAAATTTTCACTAAGGTTGGGACGAACCGACTCACGCAGATAGCGCATACGGTGGTGCAACCGTCCCAGACTGCTTTCATGCCGGATAGAAATATCCTTGAAGGGGTGGTCGTCTTGCATGAAACGCTCCATGAAATTCACTCAAAAAAACTTGATGGGGTGGTTTTTAAAGTGGATTTCGAAAAAGCATACGATAAAGTCAAATGGCCTTTCCTTCATCAGGTGTTGCGTATGAAAGGATTCGACAAGGCATGGCGCGACCAAATTGATTCCTTTACGCAAAAAGGGAGTGTAGGGATTAAAGTGAATGACGATATAGGTCACTATTTCCAGACACATAAAGGCCTAAGACAGGGGGATCCAATGTCACCGATCTTATTTAACATAGTAGCTGATATGCTATCTATTTTAATAGGCCGGGCCAAGGAGGCGGGGCAGGTTTCGGGCTTGGTTCCGCACCTAGTTGATGGAGGTATATCCATTTTGCAGTATGCTGATGATACGATCATCTTTATGGAGCATGACTTGGTGAAAGCTAGGAATATGAAGCTTGTGCTGTGCTTATTTGAACAATTGTCTGGACTCAAGATTAACTTCCACAAGAGCGAATTGTTTTGCTTTGGAAGAGCTACTGAGGACCAGGTGGCGTATAAGCAATTGTTCGGATGCGAGTTGGGTTCACTACCGTTTACTTACTTGGGCATTCCCATTCATCATCGTAAGCTTACGAACAAGGAGTGGAAGTGTATTGAGGATCGTTTTGAAAAGAAACTAAGCTGTTGGAAAGGGAAGCTCATGTCATATGGAGGTCGATTAATTTTGATTAATTCGGTTCTCACAAGTATGCCTATGTTTCTTCTATCCTTCTTTGAGATCCCGGTGGGGGTTAGGAAGAGATTAGACTTTTATCGATCCCGGTTTTTTTGGCAAAACGATGAGTTGAAACGTAAGTATAGGCTTGCCAAATGGGACATCATCTGTAGGCCCAAGGACCAAGGCGGTCTAGGCATTGAAAATCTAGAGATCAAGAATAGATGTCTCCTTAGCAAGTGGCTTTTTAAACTTTCATCCGAGACAGAGGCTACTTGGGCACAAATTCTGCGTAATAAGTATCTTCAGTCAAAAACTTTAGCTCAGGTGACGGTGCGCCCAACTGATTCACCGTTTTGGAAAGGGTTGATGAGAGTCAAGCCCCTCTTCTTTAACAGGACAAAAATCTTAGTTGGTGATGGAGCTACTACGAGGTTCTGGGAGGATACGTGGCTAGGAGAAACACCTCTGGCACGTCAATATCCCACACTGTATAACATTGTTCAACGTCGAGAAGTATACGTTGCAAATGTCTTACAGTCAACGCCTCTCAATATTAGCTTCCGGAGGACACTAGTGGGTGAACGATGGGAGGCATGGCTTCATCTTGTACAACGGCTGATGGATGTCCAACTGTCTCAGGATCCAGATAGGTTGTTTTGGAAATTGACAAAGGACGGTAGGTTCTCGGTTAAATCCATGTATCTGGATGTCATTAATACTAGTGTCATTCCTTGCTCCAGACATGTCTGGAAAGTTAAGGTACCTTTGCGAATTAAAGTGTTTATGTGGTTTGTGCATAAAAAAGTAATTTTGACAAAGGATAATCTGGCAAAACGCAATTGGGTGGGTTCTGCTAGATGTAGTTTCTGCGATTGTAATGAAACTATCAGGCACCTCTTTCTGGATTGTCCACTGGCTAAGCTTCTTTGGCGTTCGATTCATATTGCCTTCAATATTATTCCACCTACTTCTATCAATATGTTGTTTGGAACATGGCTTGATGGGGTAGACTTGGTTTTAGCAAGACTCATTCGTGTTGGCGCGTGTGCCTTGTTATGGGCAGTATGGAACTGCAGAAATGATTTGGTTTTTAACAGAGCAACGAACTTTCATTTTTTGCAGGTTATCTTCAGGGCCACAGCGTTGATCCGTATGTGGTCGCTACTCACTCCGATGGAGGACAGGGGGCATTTGGCTACTGCGTCTACCCGATGGGAGATGGTAGCTCGGATTATTTTCAACCGGTTTGGATGGCGGTCATGTAATAGGATAGGCATGTAGTGCTCCTATTTTTTGCCAGCCGGTTGTGGCTTTATGTTTACGCTCGTCTGAGCGGCTTGTCGTCTTTTTTACTTTAAACCTGCTGAAGACTTTGTGACACTCTCTATTTTAATATTATGAGCCGTATGCATCTTATTGATGCAGAGGCTGGGGTTGCACCCCTTTTCAAAAAAAAAAAATTCAATGCACCAATATACCTATTAGGCGTGTATGTTAATTTGTTTCGGCATATCGTTTTTTCGGGTAAGCTGACAGTATAAATTTTTCTTTCTTCTTTTAGCCCAGACGTGTTCTCTTTTTCACGGATTACAGTATAAATTGTTATATTAATTATGAAACAAATATATATAGCTAGTATCAAGGGGATGTAGCTCAAATGGTAGAGCATTTAAGACGCATCTTGAAAGGCAGGGGGATCGATACCTCCCATCTCCACTTTTTTAAGTTTTAGATTGATTTTGGAGGTCGACCGATTTGATTTTTCACAAAAGTTTTAGATTGATTTTGGAGGTCGATCGATTTGATTTTTCACAAAAGCTATAGGCTGCGTGATTGCTGCATGGGCTGCAAATTGGAAGGCACTTATGCGGGCCATGCACTGGAAACTCTCCCCTGGCCCATCTAATGGAAACTCCCTCGAGCTACGGGTATATATTATTAGAGCGGATGGAGTATATATATTAGGAAAAAGAAGAAGTTCAAGTATTGATAAACATGGAGAGGAGCGTCTATGGGTCGCCTACTTGCCTCGAGCTACGTTGTAGTAGGTCGGATCATTTGTTCCTACAAATGTTAGCTTAGTTTGTTCATTTTGTCTATTCCTTCTTTTTTCTATTTTTAAATCTTGTTTCTATTCCAAAAACTTTTCTGTACATGTATTCCAAAAAATACTTTACATACATTTAGTTTATAAATTTTAGTTTTTATTTTGTCGATCCATTTGATTGTTTTACTAAAGCTATAAGCTGCGTGATCGCTGCACGGGCTGGAAGGTGGGAAGCAGTTACATGGTCCATGCATTGGAAACTCTTCCCTGGCCAGTCTATTGGAAACTCTCATATATTAGAAAAGGAAGAAGTTCAAGTGTTGGTAAACATGGAAGGGAGCGTCTGTGGTTCGCCTACTGTGAGGCAAAGGTAGCACTCGCCTCGAGCGACGCTGTAGTTGGCCGGCTCATTAGTTGGTATGAATATTAGTTCAGTTTCTTCATTTTTGTTTATTCCATTTTTTCATTTTTTTATATTTCAAAACCTTTTCCATATACGTATTTTAAAATTACTTTACTTAACATTTTGAAAATGTTCACCGCGTAGTGTGAAATGGCAATGCATTGTAAAAAAAATCTGTTCACCCAGTTTTTACAAAAATGTCTACACCATTCAAAATAATGTTTGCGACATTTTAAAAATTCTAAGTGTTTTAAGAACATGTTCGCCCAGTTTTTTTAAAATTCCAAGTATTTTAAAAAATTGTTCACCCAGTTTGTTAAAAATTCCAAGTATTTTTTTTGAATATTTAAAAACATTTGTAATTGTAAAAAATGTTTCATACCATTCAAACAATGTTCATGTCATTTATAAAAAGTCACGTGTTTTAATAAAATGTTTGCAGTATTTTTTTTAAATTGTTTGTACAATGTAAAAAAGTTTTTCAGATATTTTTTTTAAATATTTCATACCATTCCCAAAATGTCAACGTGTATGTGAAAATTGTTTAACATGTATTAAAAATATATTCACTTACATATTTAAAACAATGTTCATCATATATGTGAACAATGTTCAACGTGTATCAAAGAATATGCCGCGTGTATATGAAAAATGTATAATGTGTATTACAAAATTCAACATGTATTTGAAAAAAGGAAAACATAAAAAAGAAATGACAAAAGTAAACGGAAATAAAACATCTGATGTTTCAAATGCAACTGCGTCGCCTCCCACACCGGCCAGGACACCCGTAACGAGTGCCCCTGCTACGCCAACATGAAAAACACCAAGAACGGCAAACCAAAGTGCCCCTGAAATAATCACAAGTACCCTCCTAGCTAGCCTGCCTTAATTGCCAAGGCAACTGCTTCCATCCATCAATAATCTCTGCTGCTGCTTTCCACCAATCCACCGTAGCATATATATCCCATGGAGGGCTGTAATTTTCTGTTCTGGGTCATATATATAGAACAATGTAATTAACGTACGTACAAGCTAGATCTTAATGAAGGATGCTCCTAAACTAATCAAGCACCCTTCATGGAAGGCTGCGAATTACAATTTTATCCATCAATAATCTCAGCCGCTTGTGTTCATCCATCCATCCATCGTCTTAGCTTGGTGTATCTGATGGATGTCGATTTTCCTTTAGTTGTTGATCATATAGAATCATGCATATACTAATAATAATAGGACAAGCTATGTAGGTCCTAATGAAGTGTAACGCCCCGTGACCGATGCGTCAGGTGTCTTCCAGTTATTCGCTGTCATTGTCATGTCATTTGCTTGCGTTTTGCATCTTATCATGTCATCATGTGCATTGCATCATCATGTTTTAAAACTTGCATTCGACCGAGTTCTCCGAGTTCTCTCCGTTGTCCGTTCTGAACCCAACCACACTTGCACGCATCCGCGGCATGTCGAAATACTATTTTATAAGTGGCCAGAAAATGTTCTCGGAATGAGATAAAAGTTGGCGTGTGGTCTTATTATAGTGTAGATAGACCGCATGTCAAGTTTCATCGCATTCGGAGTTCGTTTGACGCCCCAACGATTAACTATAGCGACAATATAGTCGGTCAAACGTCGGACGTTTTCGGTCTCTGGGAACAGTCGCCGGGCATCTCTCTCTTCTCTTCTCTCAGCTCGAGACCGTCTACACAACCCACTACCTACCGCCAGGTCCAACCTAACCTCTCTCGTCAGCCCGCAGCCCTCGCGCGCGCGCCCGAAAAGCTGTCCCGGACCCGACCCGGGCAGTCGTCACCATTGTGTCCGGATCATCCCCAAACATCTACAAAACGTCACCGTTCTCTTATTTGGACTCCCTAGCCTATATTTCCTGACCGTCCGATTAAAATCGGAGGGACCAAATGCCCCTATTACAAATCCAATTGCTTTATATATATATATAGACCACCCCTAACCTAATCTAGACACACCACCTAATTTCTAGGGATCCTCCCGAGCGCCGCCACTCTTCCTGTCTCTTCCTCATCGGGATCCTCCCAGATCCAAAAATCCCTTCCTCGTTCTCAGATCCACCCAATCCCCCCATCGATCCAACCATCGCCCTCCGCTGCTCTGCTTCCCCTCGATCCACCCGAGCTCCTCCCGAGCGTCCCCTCCTCTCCTCAGGCCCGAGGCCCCAACCAGCTGCGCCCCGCCTTCTCTACCACCTCGTGTCGCCTCCCCTGCGTCAGTCCCGTCGGACCTCCTCACTGCCCGAGGCTGGTGCCTCCCCATCGTCGTCCTCGAGCAGGAGCTCACGCCCGAGAACCATCGCCACCTGTTGCCCCTCGCCGGAGCAACACCAGCAGGACCCCGCGGCCTCCTCTACCCTCCCCTCGAGCCGGCCGCAAGCAGCAGCACCACCAGGACCCCGCCTCTGTCTCGATTTCGCCATGGCCATCCGTCCATGGAGATGAGCCGCGCTGTCCTGTTCACCTATGACCTCGGGTCGTCTCTGCGTCGTCTTCACCGCCCGTTGGAGTCGTTGCCGGACCTCCTCAGCTCGCCAGAGCCCCAAGACCCGCGCCAAGTCCCTGCTGCCGCGCCTTCGCCAAGTCCCTGCCGCTGTCATTTGCTTCCCCTACAACAAGAAGAGCCGCCGCCGCCTCGTGCTCGAGGGGCGCGCTTGTCCCTGAGCCCCGCGTGCCAGCCTCGACCTACTCCTCGCTCGAGTCCTGCACAAGCCGCCGCTGCAGGTCATCCTCAACGCTTTCCCCGCCTCCGGTCGCCCGCACCGGGATTCCCCAGTCGTCGCCTGCCTCATCGTCATGGCGCCAAGACCGACGCCCCTCTACTCGGCTCACCTCGTCGCTGCCTCCCCACGCCACCGACCATCGGATCCGCGCCGCTCCACCGCCTCGTCTCCACCCCTGCCCCGCCTTCTGTCGTCGGAGCCCCGTGCAACTGCGCCATTGCCTGACTGTGACCTCCTCTGCTTGCAATCGAGAGAATGACAAGTCACAGCGCCTCGCTTCGCCTCTGGAGTGGACCGATCGAACCGCTCACCCGCGTCGTTGACCCGTCACCCTGCTGCTTGGGCCAATCCAGCTGCAGCACTCCGAGGCCCAGCAAACGGCCTGCTTCTGCTTTCCAAATCTGGGCCGAAGCCCATGGGTGAGGCCACCCACAGCACCCCTCTTTTGTTTTATTTCTACTGTTGGGCCAGCCTGCAGATTCGGCCCGATAGGTTTTTTTTTCCTGTTCTTTGATTTTGCTAATTATCCAGAGACTACAGTTTTGCAGGAAACCCCCTAAGCTTCATGCATTTAATAACTTCTCAACCGTGCATCGGATCTAAATAATTTATATATGTAACTTGACTAGAATTTCATCTAGTTTCACAGTATCCAACTTTCATCCATGTTTAAAATGCCGTTTGTTTAAATTTGCTTAAATAACTTGCTAAAATGCTTTATTTCATAACTAAATAACCGTAGCTCCGAATTAAATAATATTTATATGTAAATGGGGTAGAAAAATGCCTAGTTTAACATGTTGGCATCTCTTTGCATGTTTAACAACTTTAAAATATGGTTTAGGGCAGATCAGTACCAAACCTAAAATATGCACATGAGGAGTTTCCAGACTTGTTGTTTTGTTGTCCCGGCCTCATTTAAACTTGCCTAGATAGGTAGTCTTCATTTGCTTCACCTACTTGCCATGTTTAACAACATTTAATATTGTTGAGTACATAAACGAGAGAGAACTAAATAATGGAATGTGTTGTTTCGTCAATATGCATCCCGATGCATATTGAGCTCCACTTAACTTGTAGTGTTGTTTGTGCATTTTGCCATGCCATGCTTCGTTAAATCGGACATGCATCATACGTGATTGTGCATCATGCCATGAGTATGTGTTAGTTGTTTACTATGTTGTTTGCTTCTTTCCAGGTTACTTCTCGCGTTATCTTCGGTTTCGTTCCGGAGTTGTGAGGAACCGTTCGACTACGTCCGTTTGTCTTCTTCATGGACTCGTTCTTCTTCCTTGCAGGATTTCAGGAAAGATGACCATACCCTCGAAATCACTTCTATATTTGCTTGCTAGTTGCTCGCTCTTTTGCTATGCCTATGCTGCGATACCTACCACTTGCTTATCATGCCTCCCATATTGTTAAACCAAGCCTCTAACCCACCTTGTCCTAGCAAACCGTTGTTTGGCTATGTTACCGCTTTGCTCAGCCCCTCTTATAGCGTTGTTAGTTGCAGGTGAAGATTGGAGTTTGTTCCATGTTTGGAACATGGATATTTTGTTGGGATATCACAATATCTCTTATTTAATTAATGCATCTATATACTTGGTAAAGGATGGAAGGCACGGCCTTATGCTTGGTGTTTTGTTCCACTCTTGCCGCCCTAGTTTCCGTCATATCGGTGTTATGTTCCCGTATTTTGCGTTCCTTACGCGGTTGGGTTATAATGGGAACCCCTTGACAGTTCGCCTTGAATAAAACTCCTCCAGCAAGGCCCAACCTTGGTTTTACCATTCGCCACCTAGCCTTTTCTTTCCCTTGGGTCGGCTAGCCCAAGGTTCATCTTTATTTTAACCCCCCGGGGCCAGTGGTTCTCTAAGTGTTGGTCCAACCCAGAGCACCGTGCGGGGCTGTCCCTTGGCAACTTGGGTTACGTTGGCTCCCGTACGCTTAGCTTATCCGGTGTGCCCTGAGAACGAGATATGTGCAGCTCCTATCGGGATTTGTCGGCATAACGGGTGGTCTTGCTGGACTTGTTTTACCATTGTCGAGGATGTCTTGTAACCGGGATTTTGAGTCTGATCGGGTCTTCCCGCTAGAAGGAATATCCTTCGTTGACCGTGAGAGCTTGTGATGGGCTAAGTTGGGACACCCCTGCAGGGATTTGAACTTTCGAAAGCCGTGCCCGCGGTTATGGGCAGATGGGAATTTGTTAATGTCCGGTTGTAGAAAACCTGAAGTTGATCTTAATTAAAATGCACCAACCGCGTGTGTTATCGTGATGGTCTCTTCTCGGCGGAGTCCGGGAAGTGAACACGGCATTGGAGTTATGTTTGACGTAGGTTGTTCTAGGATCACTTCTTGATCATAGATTTCTGGAACGTGCTTTGCCTTCTCTTCTCTCTCTCTTTTGCGTATATGTTAGCCACCAAATATGCTAGTCGCTTGCTGCAGCTCCACCTCATACTTTTTACCTTACCTATAAGC
The DNA here is from genome assembly GCF_002162155.2 of Triticum dicoccoides. Taxonomy (NCBI): domain Eukaryota; kingdom Viridiplantae; phylum Streptophyta; class Magnoliopsida; order Poales; family Poaceae; genus Triticum; species Triticum dicoccoides. The sequence continues at coordinate 628,697,572 of NC_041390.1, read as the reverse complement.
TTAAATAGTCTTGATCGCGAGGGTGTGAGATTGCTGAGTCCCCGTGACTCACAGATACTTTCAAAACCAATTTGCAGGTGCCGATGTTACCGAGAAGGTGACGCAACCAAGCTTAGGAGGAGCTCGATGAAGATCTTGTCCCTTGTGTTGTTTCGTTCTAGTTGATCAATAGTGGAGCCCAGTCGTGACGATCGGGGATCTGTGTAGCATTTGGGGTAGTCTTCTTTTATTTTGGTTCCGTAGTCGGACCTTGATTGTGTATGGATGATGTAATGCTTTATTCATGTATTGTGTGAAGTGGCAATTGTAAGCCAACTATTTATCTCTTTCCCTTATGTATTACATGGGTGTGTGAAGATTACCTCACTTGCGAAATTGCTTTCAATGCGGTTATGCCTCTAAGTCATGCTTCGACACGTGGGAGATATAGCCGCATCGAGGGCGTTACAAGTTGGTAATCAGAGCCTTGCCCGACTTTAGGAGCCCCCTGCTTGATCGAATCGTTGGCGTTGTTGAGTCTAGAAAAATGTTTTGAGTCATTTAGGAATTATATATCAGAGAGCTTAGGAATTCTTTTTACTCCCCAGCCCCTTCATCGCTCTGGTGAGGCATCTTGACGTAGAGTTTTGACTCTTCTCTTCTCAAATTTCACTAGAAAAAATTTTAGGATCACGCGGGTATCTTGGAATCGTTCCGATGGTTTTGTGACGAGAACATTGTTCTTGGTGCCTCCTGTCATTTAGGGGTTGTGGCAGTGTCCCGGGGAGTTGAGCTCTGAGGTGTTGTCGTCACAATTTTATCATTGCAGTTCTGGAATACCTGAGTTTAGTTTCGCCGATATCGAAAATCTCTTTTATGCAGTTGTTGGTGAGATAACCTCGACGCTACCCAGTACCTGGGCGGGAGTTCGGGAGTATTGCCATAACTCGTATAACGAATGCTTTTCGAAGGTTGAGGTAAATGATTTCCGAAGGTTTCTTGGTTATGTGTTGAAGGATGGATACAGCTGGATGTAGGATTTGCTAGTTTTGGGTGAGATATTATGCTTCCCCTGTATCCCCAACACCTGATTGCATAACCGGAAAGTTTCGGGAGTTTATAAGTGGGTATTCAAGTAGCTCCTAGGATATCTTTCCGACACATGTATGATATGAAATTGGGGTTTGACGTCTAGTGGTCCGCCTATCCACGGTTGGTTTTACAGTGGTCTCGTTGTGTCTTAAAGAGTCCTTGGCTATGCCGACTCCGGGACGCTTCGTATGTCATGTGCACTGCCTTGTACATGATGGTGCTATACGATCGAGCCCGTGTAGGCCCCACCACGAAAACTTCGGACGAAATCTCTATCATATGTTTGTTCCGGCTTATTCCGCAAGCCAATCCTTTGTTTTGTTTTGAGTTGTGGTATTCGAGTTGCTTCGAAGTCAAATGTTGATTCCATACCTTCTCTAAACGGTGTTCTCATACTCCTATGTGAATACTAATCCTTCATGATAATCGAGACTGTCATGTCAATCCTTTTCATCCGGAGCGTTTCTCTTCAAGTGGATCCGATCATTTAAATATCAGCAAGATCAATTATCAGTTCTTCTCAACGGTGTTCGTTTCATCCATCCCAAGTTGTCTTTGTTTTTCCCGCCCTCCCACCCTTGTTTTCTTCAAGGAATCAGATATCTTAATCAAATATCCATTTTATTAATGTGAATTTTTTCTCCATTCCTTTCTTTCAATGTTCTTATCCGGTGTTTCTCATGAAGATTCTAACGGAGCCTCAAGTTCATCTTTCTTCATTCTTTTCTTCTCCGGTGGATCCAATTCAAGCTTTGTTCATCACATCCTTTCCTCGTTTCAATACCTTTATCATGCCGGTGCAATTCTTAATCATTCACCTCTCGCTATTCAATTGTTCCGGAGTGCTCAAGATATCCTGAAGATTCGTGTTTCCACTCTGCATTCGTTCAAGATCTTTCGAGGATGTTCCCTCATTCAAGCCATTTATTTCAACTGGTGGAATCTCTCTTTTCAAGCAATCATTCCAACGGTGTATCTTTTGAGTGGGCCCTAACCCACATGTCTTTTTCCAGGATCTTACCTGACTCTTCTTATTTTCCCGGAGCTATCCTCAAATTTCTTTTCGAAGTTTGACATAAGAATGATTTATCATCAGTCAAATGTCTTTCTCCAAGATCTTTCAAATTCTTCTCATCGTTGGTTCAACTTTTCTATTCTTCATTCCGGAGTGTCGCAACAATTCATGGTGGTGTTTCTCATCGTCATTCTCTGTATTTGAAGACCGAAGAAGAGTTTTCCTCCATATCTTGCTCCATTCTCTTCAAGATTCGTGATTCCAGCTTGCTGCCATCCTCTCATAATTGTATTCGATTGTGAGAATTCTTTTCACCCATCCGGAGCAATTCAAGATTCTTTTCAATTTGATTCTCCGAAGCCCATCTTTTCAGAAGAGTTATTCATTCTCACCTTTCAGATCTCGTTCTCCAATCTTACGGGTGCATCGATCAAATATCCTTTAATCAGTTCGTGATCTCTTCGTTCTTTTGTATCTAAACTCTCTCATGTATCTTCGTTCATTTGTCAATTCTTACCCGGTGATTCATCCCTTTACTTCGTTCATTTTCAATTCATACGGTGGTTTGTTCAAGAGTTTTCTCTTCCTTCTTTATCATATCAATTTATTCGTCGTTTCAACCCTTCCGGTGGATCTTTGAAGACCGTCTTAAGTTTGCTCCATAGCTATCTTAATCCTTTCTACGAGAATAAGTAGTGTGCCAAATCCGTTGATTGTCATCAATCTAAATTGGTGAAGGATAAGCATAATGTAATTCTTATTCTTATTTCATCAGGCGAATTCAATTCCTTATTCCGGAGGCTCATCAAATTCCTGATTTTAATTGTGTCATCTTCTCTTTTTCCCGGAGTCCAAGCTCTCGCAATTGAATTATCACGGAGATCCATCTAAATCATTACAAGGTTTCACCTTGTGTTTTCAATTTCTTTTTCTTTTCGTTATCCTTTTGGTTTACCGGAGTTCTTCATGAAGGTTCTACATGGTGGTTCATCAAGAAGTTAATTCTTTCTCGAAGTGTTCTTTGAGATTCTTGTCAGAGGAGCCCAAGTTTTCCTTGTCTCGCATTCTGAAGTGCAATTCTCTCGTCCGTATCATTGGAGGTGGTATTATGTCATTCTTGATAATTTGAGTTCATGTTTCATGATTCACATGTTGTTAAGAATGAGATATTTTAAATCCATCAATCTCTTCGTTGGAGTTATCTTGTGTCATGTTTCATCTAAAGCCTTTCCTAAGGATTGTTGCTATTATGGTGCTTATATATGACCCAAGTTCTTCTTTTATCCTCCCGGTGAAATAGTTTTCTCGTCTCCTTGCTCATACCAATCAAATTCTTTTGCCGTGAGTGGCAGGTTGTCACCTCATAATTTGAGATGTATTCCATAAGACCATATAAATCTTATCCTTTTCGTTGTTGATAATCCAACAACTCCGTTCTAGCCTTTGTTGGAAGCTTGCGCTGCCAAGATCTGGTTTTCTACTTCGTTCATTCCATTCCTTTCTCTCATTTCTTCCGGAGGCATTGTGGTGTTGTTCTTTTCACCCATCATCTCGTTTTGTCAAAGATCATGTTTTTTCCTTTGCTTATCCATTCAACCGGAGTGTCGTGTTTTCATTCCAGTTCAATCATCTGATCAAGTTTTACCTCCATTCTCAACCGGAGTGATGTCTGAAATCTTTCTTACCCCTTGTGCCATTTTTTGCAATAGTTCCGGAGGCATTGTGTTATTGTTTTCGTCAAGTATCATCCCTTCTCCTCAAATTCATGTTCAATTCCTTCCATTTACAGTCGGAGTGCTGTCCAAATTATATCATTCTTTTCCCTTCTCTATCTTGTTTTAACCGGAGTGTTATGTCTATCATTCCTCTTCTAACCGGAGCCTCATCCAAGTGGTTTCATTTTGCCAAGCTCATATTCTTTACCTTCCTTTTCCAACCGGAGTGCTGTCGTAATTGATCCTTATCGTTCCTTGTACTTCTCGTTTCTACCGGAGTGCTTGCATGTACTTCTTGTCCATTGCAACCATTTTTCTTATGTCTTTCAACCTACAAGGTTCTAGTAATGTTCCTTGTTCCTCTTTTCTAACGGAGTTTTTGCAAATTTGTACTTCTTCGTTGCTTTTTTCTTTCAATTTGCTCAACCTCACAAGGTTCTTTGGATTCACTCGTTTGTCAATGAAGCAACTTAGTTTTACCGCTTATCTTCCTCTTCCATTTTTCCCTCCGGTGCCATTCTAGATCTCGGGACGAGATCCTCTCGTAGTGGTGGAGTGTTGTAACGCCCCGTGACCGATGTACCAGGTGTCTTCCAGTTATTCGATGTCGTTGTCATGCCATTTGCTTGCGTGTTGCATCTTATCATGTCATCATGTGCATTGCATCATCATGTTTTAAAACTTGCATTCGTCCGGGTTCTCCGAGTTCTCTCCGTTGTCCGTTCTGAGCCCAACCACACTTGCACGCGTCCGCGACATGTCCGAAATACTCCCTCCGTTCCAAATTGTAATGCGCATAGTTTGCATCACAGATACCAATGCGTGCGCTGGCGCTGGAGTTTGGACGAGAAAGCCCCCACTCCCCCGCTGGCTAGGATGACAAGAGTACTAGTACTACTAGTACACCCCATCTCCTCAACTCTCCATTTATGCGGTTAGCAAGCTGGACACCGCGAGCGTGTGCTCAAGTCAGAGAAGTGCAGCGTGCCGTCACGGCTTGGTCTCGCCAGCTGTGTGCCCTCGCGATTTGCTGTCCCTGGCCATGGACACGGTGGTGCCGGAGACGCCGGACCTGAACGTGGAGAAGCCGGCCGTGGACACGGGGCACAGCTATGGCGGCACGACGGCAGGGTGCCGGGTACTGCCACGAGCGCTGCTGGCAAAACTCGAGGCGTGGCTGCTGGGTGCGTTGGCGGCTGGTGGACGAGCTCCACGTGTGCGTCGAACTCCCGCAGCTGGTGGCCCTGCTCCCCGGCGTCTGCGCGCTCGTGCTGGAGCCATTCTTCAGGATGAGGCCAGGGTAATAGTGGCGCCAGAGACGCCGACAAGTGACACCAGTTGTGAGATTCCGGTCGTGGACGTGGAGCCGCCGGATGCGGTCGCGACGACGCCGGAGGCCGGCCGTGGACGCGGAGCCGTCGGATGCGGTCGCGACGACACCGGAGGCCGGTGGTGGACGCGCAGGTGCCGGATGCGGTCGCAACGACGCCAGAGCCCGGCCATGGATGCGGAGGCGCTGGATGCGGTCGCGTCGACACCAGAGGCCGGCAGTGGATGCGGAGGCGCCGGATGCGGAAGCGACGACGTCGGAGACGCCAGCTGTGGACACGACTACGCCGAAGGCGGACGCAGAGATGCCGGACACGCCGGCCTCGCATCTCCTCAAGTTTCCGCCGCCGCGTGCATTCATTAGTGCTGGAGGAAGGGGATAAAGACAAGTGCTACCGCGGGGCTAGTTTCGTTCAGAAGTGCCTAAAGTAGCTAATACGCACTACATATCGGAATATCGCCAACAAAATTATACGCACTATATAGAGGAACGGAGGGAGTAGTATTTTATAAGTGGCCGGAAAATGCTTTTGGAATGGGATGAAAGTTGGCGTGTGGTCTTATTATAGTGTAGATAGACCACATGTCAAGTTTCATCGCATTCGGAGTTCGTTTGACGCCCCAACGATTAACTATAGCGACAATATAGTCGGTCAAACGTCGGACGTTTTCGGTCTCCGGAAACAGTCGCCGGGCATCTCTCTCTTCTATTCTCTCAGCTCGAGACCATCTACACAACCCACTAACTACCGCCAGGTCCAACCTAACCTCTCTTGTCAGCCCACAGACCTCCTCGCGCGCGCGCCCGAAAAGTTGTCCCGGACCCAACCCGGGCAGTCGTCACCGTTGTGTCTGGATCATCCCCAAACATCTACAAAACGTCACCGTTTTCTTATTTGGACTCCCTACCCTATTTTTCCTGACCGTCCGATTAAAATCGGAGGGACCAAATGCCCCTGTTACAAATCCACTTGCTTTATATATATAGACCACCCCTAACCTAATCTAGACACACCACCTAATTTCTAGGGATCCTCCCGAGCGCCGCCACTATTCCTGTCTCTTCCTCATCGGGATCCTCCCAGATCCAAAAATCCCTTCCTCGTTCTCAGATCCACCCAATCCCCCCATCGATCCAACCACCGCCCTCCGCTGCTCTGCTTCCCCTCGATCCACCCGAGCTCCTCCCGAGCGTCCCCTCCTCTCCTCAGGCCTGAGGCCCCAGCCAGCTGCGCCCCGCCTTCTCTACCACCTCGTGTCGCCGCCCCTGCGTCAGTCCCGCCGGACCTCCTCACTGCCCGAGGCTGGTGCCTCCCCATCGTCGTCCTCGAGCAGGAGCTCACGCCCGAGCTCCATCGCCACCTGTTGCCCCTCGCCGGAGCAACACCAGCAGGACCCCGCGGCCTCCTCTACCCTCCCCTCGAGCCGGCCGCAAGCAGCAGCACCACCAGGACCCCGCATCTGTCTCGATTTCGCCATGGCCGTCCGTCCATGGAGATGAGCCGCGCCGTCCTGTTCACCTATGACCTCGGGTCGTCTCTGCGTCGTCTTCACCGCCCGTTGGAGTCGTTGCCGGACCTCCTCAGCTCGCCGGAGCCCCAAGACCCGCGCCAAGTCCCTGCTGCCGCGCCTTCGCCAAGTCCCTGCCGCTGCCATTTGCTTCCCCTGCAACAAGAAGAGCCGCCGCCGCCTCGTGCCCGAGGGGCGCGCTTGTCCCTGAGCCCCGCGCGCCAGCCTCGACCTACTTCTCGCTAGAGTCCTGCACAAGCCGCTGCTGCAGGTCGTCCTCAATGCTTTCCCCGCCTCCGGTCGCCCGCGCCGGGATTCCCCAGTCGTCGCCTGCCTCGTCGTCATCGCGCCAAGACCGACGCCCCTCTACTCGGCTCACCTCGTCGCTGCCTCCCCACGCCACCGACCATTGGATCCGCGCCGCTCCACCGCCTCGTCTCCACCCCTGCCCCGCCTTCTGTCGCCGGAGCCCCGTGCAGCTGCGCCATAGCCTGACTGCGACCTCCTCTGCTTCCAATCGAGAGAACAACAAGTCCCAGCGCCTCGCTTCGCCTCTGGAGTGGACCGATCGAACCGCTCACCTGCGTCGTTGACCCGTCGCCCTGCTGCTTGGGCCAATCCAGCCGCAGCGCTCCGAGGCCCAGCAGACGGCCTGCTTCTGCTTTCCAGATCTGGGCCGAAGCCCATGGGTGAGGCCACCCACAGCGCCCCTCTTTTGTTTTATTTCTACTGTTGGGCCAGCCTGCAGATTCGGCCCGATAGTTTTTTTTTCCTGTTCTACGATTTTGCTAATTATCCAGAGACTGCAGTTTTGCAGGAAACCCCCTAAGCTTCATGCATTTAATAACTTCTCAACCGTGCATCGGATCTAAATAATTTATATATGTAACTTGACTAGAATTTCATCTAGTTTCACAATATCCAACTTTCATCCATGTTTAAAATGTTTAAAATGCTGTTTGTTTAAATTTTCTTAAATAACTTGCTAAAATGCTTTATTTCATAAACTAAATAACCGTAGCTCCGAATTAAATAATCTTTATATGTAAATGGGGTAGAAAAATGCCTAGTTTAACATGGTGGCATCTCTTTGCATGTTTGACAACTTTAAAATATGGTTTAGGGCAGATCAGTACCAAACCTAAAATATGCACATGAGGAGTTTCCGGACTTGTTGTTTTGTTGTCCCGGCCTCATTTAAACTTGCCTAGATAGATAGTCTTCGTTTGCTTCTCCCTCTTGCCATGTTTAACAACATTTAATATTGTTGAGTACATAAAGGAGCGAGAACTAAATAATGGAATGTGTTGTTTTATCAATATGCATCCCGATGCATATTGAGGTCCACTTAACTTGTAGTGTTGTTTGTGCATTTTGCCATGCCATGCTTCATTAAACCGAGCATGCATCATACTTGATTGTGCATCATGGCATGAGTATGTGTTAGTTGTTTACTATGTTGTTTGCTTCTTTCCGTGTTACTTCTCGTGTTATCTTCGGTTTCGTTCCGGAGTTGTGAGGAACCGTTTGACTACGTCCGTTTGTCTTTTTCATGTACTCGTTCTTTTCCTTGCGGGATTTCAGGCAAGATGACCATACCCTCGAAATCACTTCTATCTTTGCTTGCTAGTTTCTCGCTCTTTTGCTATGCCTATGCTGCAATACCTACCACTTGCTTATCATGCCTCCCATATTGTTAAATCAAGCCTCTAACCCACCTTGTCCTAGCAAACCGTTGTTTGGCTATGTTACCGCTTTGCTCAGCTTCTCTTATAACGTTTTAGTTGCAGGTGAAGATTGGAGTTTGTTCCATGTTTGGAACATGGATATTTTGTTGGGATATCACAATATCTCTTATTTAATTAATGCATCTATATACTTGGTAAACGGTGGAAGGCTCGGCCTTATGCCTGGTGTTTTGTTCCACTCTTGCCGCCCTAGTTTCCGTTATATCGGTGTTATGTTCCCGGATTTTGTGTTCCTTACGCGGTTGGGTTATAATGGGAACCCCTTGACAGTTCACCTTGAATAAAACTCCTCCAGCAAGGCCCAACCTTGGTTTTACCACTCACCACCTAGCCTTTTCTTTCCCTTGGGTTGGCCAGCCCAAGGGTCATCTTTATTTTAACCCTCCCGGGCCAGTGGTTCTCTAAGTGTTGGTCCAACCCAGAGCACCGTGCGGGGCCGTCCCTTGGCAACTTGGGTTACGTTGGCTCCCGTACGCTTAGCTTATCCGGTGTGCCCTGAGAACGACATATGTGCAGCTCCTATCGGGATTTGTCGGCACAGCGGGTGGTCTTGCTGGACTTGTTTTACCATTGTTGAGGATGTCTTGTAACCGGGATTTCGAGTCTGATCGGGTCTTCCCGCTAGAAGGAATATCCTTCGTTGACCGTGAGAGCTTGTGATGGGCTAAGTTGGGACACCCCTGCAGATGGGAATTTGTTAATGTCCGGTTGTAGAAAACCTGAAGTTGATCTTAATTAAAATGCACCAATCGCGTGTGTTACCGTGATGGTCTCTTCTCGGCGGAGTCCGGGAAGTGAACACGGCGTTGGAGTTATGTTTGACGTAGGTTGTTCCAGGATCACTTCTTGATCATAGATTTCTCGAACGTGCTTTGCCTTCTCTTCTCGCTCTCTTTTGCGTATATGTTAGCCACCAAATATGCTAGTCGCTTGCTGCAACTCCACCTCATACCTTTTACCTTACCTATAAGCTTAAATAGTCTTGATCGCGAGGGTGTGAGATTGCTGAGTCCCCGTGACTCACAGATACTTCCAAAACCAGTTTGCAGGTGCCGATGTTACCGAGCAGGTGACACAACCAAGCTCAGGAGGAGCTCGATGAAGATCTTGTCCCTTGTGTTGTTTCGTTCTAGTTGATCAGTAGTGGAGCCCAGTCGGGACGATCGGGGATCTGTGTAGCATTTGGGGTAGTCTTCTTTTATTTTGGTTCCGTAGTCGGACCTTGATTGTATATGGATGATGTAATGCTTTATTCATGTATTGTGTGAAGTGGCGATTGTAAGCCAACTATGTATCTTTTTCCCTTATGTATTACATGGGTTGTGTGAAGATTACCTCACTTGCGACATTGATTTCAATGCGGTTATGCCTCTAAGTAGTGCTTCGACACGTAGGAGATATAGCCGCATCAAGGGCGTTACATGAAGGGAGGAGGAGATCTAGAGAGGTAGATCTAACCTTCATCTTCCCCTCTTGTATACTCATCGAATAAGTATCTATATTGCAAAATAAGTATGTTATATTGGAAGAGTTGGTCTTGAGGTTCAGTATGTGTTGCTTGATTGAATGGACTGGTGAAGCAGCTTGTGGATCCTTTTTGTTTAGCTGGGCTGCAATTGCATTGATTTTTTTCGGGCCCTAGCATACGCGTCTTCACCTTTCTTTGTCTAGCGGCCATCGACGCGAATTTGATCGATTCTTCGGGCTTTGGCTTTGCTCAGGAGGGCATGAAGGCAGGGAAAGTTCGAGCCATCGCTCAGGCGTCAATAACCGGTGATCCCGTGAGGGCGAGGCCTTGATCGCGACTATCTAAGTAGCGCTTTCTGTTTATTGTTCAGCTTTGTTAAAATATTGTAGCTAATGTATTAGTCTTTTCATCTACTGACGTTTAGTGTTTCAGGAGTTACCAAAACTGTAAGAAAAATAAGAAATCGAGTGAAGATTGATTATGAGAATATTATGAATATTTTATTTCAAAGAACACTTAAATAATGATTTTATTTAAATGAAGACTATAGCTACCAAGATTCAGTATGATTCTTTATATTTGACATTGTTGTGTAAGATATGATTTATATATTATTATAGTTCTACCTATATATCTCTCTTTTCTAGTGAGGTAAGGCCCGTTTTAGATTCTGGCACAGGGCCTCAGATTTTGCCGGCTCAGCCGTGGCTCCAGCGGTGGCGAGGGGAGAAGGCTGAACGCCAGTCGGGGATGGAGGAGAAGGGCCACCGCCTGTGTCGTCCAGAGACAACGCATGGGCCGATCCAATTTTTCCAGGGAAAAACTGGTCGGGTGTGCTGTAGTTGTGCAGAAAATCAGCTGCGGAATATGTGCCAGGTCAAGTAATTTTAAATAAATTGCCAACTTAGACAATATCAGGTTAATATTGTAAACTTTTAAACATTCTTGAATTCCTGTTTGAACCCACATATATTATCTCTAATAAAAAATATGTCCAAAATCTAACATACTTATATTGTGATGAACCGGGAGAAGTACAAAGGTTAGACAAAACTGCTGTCCGACAAAAAAACATCTACGAAATTCTGGAAACAACACGAATTGCAGTTTATTTTCTCAAGCAAATACTATTAGTAGTATATTATATATTCTTGAATTAGTAGCATATGTATTCTCAAAATCAGCACATTTCTTCAAAATCGATAGTCACGTGATAATAAGACAACAAAAGAGAGAGAGAGGGGAAATGATTTGCCTCTCAAAGAAACTAAATAAACAAACACAAAAGAAGAAGAATATAATATTTTCCTCGGTGGCCCTGATATGGATAGATATATTACCTTGACATAAAACAAAAAACATGTTTGGACATGTTGACTATTATCTATCTACTACCCCTATAAAAGCACGAAAAGGCGGAGAACCAATTCATCTCATCCATCAAATAATGTGATCTGATGGTCTAGATCACTTCAATCTTCAAAACGTGTTTTACGCTCTAATTACCCACCATTGCCACCCCACGTGTTTGAGAGCAACAACGATCCACTAATCCCACGCATCACACTTAATCCCGTACCTTTTCATCCTCGCTGTAACTTCCCCCCGAGCGCCTCACGCACGTCTCCTCTTCCCCTCCTTCGCCTCTCCCATCTAGCCGCCGGCCAGCTGCTGCACGCCGCTCCTCCGCCTCTCCCATCTAGCCACCGTCCTCTCCTACGAGCGGGTCGCCGCCCTCGACTCCGTCGTTGCTTCCTCTCTTTCGTCGGCGCCTCGCCGCCCTATGCTGCTCCCTCTGCGCAACCGCATCCGCTGTGACAGATGGTCGCGCCTCACGTCAGCGCCACCCTCCCGCCCGCAACGCCTCACCTTGCCGCGACACATGACACGCATGCCCCGCACTAGCGCCTCTCCGTCGTCCGGCCCCACGGTCTGCCCATCTTGCTGGCGGCGCCGCCGCCAAGAAGATCTAGAGCGGCGCATCCAGATGTCGTCCTCCATCCCACTTTGTCGCGCTGGATGGCCTCCAAGGAGCCAGTGTAGTTGTTGCTGAAGCAAGAGCATGATTCACTTGTAAGGGACAAAGGCAATTGCAAGAGGACAGTGCAGAATTTGATGAGGGGGAATGAGCTCAAGAGCAAGGAGTGCATAAATCAATACACTTCAACTCTCCGGTAAGAACTTGTGTGCGAAATATACAGTTGGTAGTGGAAAGCAGCAAACTGAATTTGTCAATTATATCTTTTGTGATCAAAACAATGGTGTCAGTGACGCTGACTGCTACCAACAGAGTTGCATGTTTAGGCTTTCCTGTTCTGTCAGGAGCATTTTTTTAAGAAAAATGTTGTTGACGCAGTATTGTAAGTTGAAGGACAAATATATATAAGAGCCATTGGTTCCATCCACGGAAAAAGACAAGAGTGAGATATTTAAGTTATCTGGCCTGAATTCTTAGTTTGTTGGTGATAGATTCGATTAGAGGGATACAAAAAGTGTTTGCCATATGCTAGAATATGAGGGATGATGCCTTTTTGTTTACAATAGGTGATAGATCCGATTCGAGGTGTACTTTGAATGACCACATAACTTAGTGTTTCTTTGTGCAGCATGATTATTTCAGAAATACAACGATGGAGACTGGAGGAAGATTTATGAAATAGCAAACACATCCGAATGTTATTTCAGAATGATATTTTGTGCATATACTGGAAGTGAAGAGATCGACTTGCAGAGATCAATTTTACTGAGCTTAGAGAAAAAGGTGAGTGGTTCCACTCTATTTGATGAGAATGTTCACAATGCATCTTAAATTTTTGGAAGAAATGAACCCATAAAGGATTCAACAATGTATTTCTTCATAGTATGAATTGTGCGGTGTTCTAGATAGCCCAAAGATGTTAAATATTAGTACAACTGCGTTTACCTCTTTTTTAGAGAGAGCTGAATGGAAAATGCTTCAGATGGTGAGGCTGAAGCCGCCAGGTTTGTGAGCTTAGTGTACATACTGATTTTTTTCTTGAAACCTGGAGAGCTGTACTAGAAGTCTGTGGAGTGGCTACAAAGGACATCTCCTCAGTTCAAGCCAATGTTAGCCCTCAGATTCTGAACTCTGGTACATGCAAAGGACCATTAAAGGGCTCTTATGTTGATGGTCAAGCACAAGAGATCAAGGCTGTGCAAGAGGCTAAAGGCCTTAAGGATGATACTCAACTAGGAGTCCATAGAGTGGCTAGCAAGGATTTCACTAAACCACTTGGGGCAAGAAAACATCAACCATCTAGGGGGAAAATTGATGTTCAAAAGCTTCGTAAGTTGACAGCAGCTATCCTCGAAGCTGCTCTGCGTATAAAGGAAGCTCGGAAGCAGTGTTTTCTAGAGGAAACAGAGCAAGATTTTGGATCTTTTCAAAATGGTCTGGATGAGAGTGATTGGCTTGCAGATTTGTATGAGATTGGAATTCTTAATGTATTCAAAGATGTTGGCCTCTCTACTGTTCAAACAGCTCGTCTCAAGGCAACAACACAACTGACTTGGAACAACGTTGACCCTTTACCGCCTCCACATACTATAGCCTGCACTCAAGGGCCTTCCTACGCCATGGATAAGCCGCGCCGGCTGCTTTATGGGGGCAGCGCTCAGTCGCATTGGGTCGCCATTTGGCCGTCTAGAGCGCGAGCGGCAATGACTAAGGCAAGTATGTTGTTATCCCCTTCTGAAGTTCATAATCAATCAGTGCATTATCTGTAGCATTGAATTTACCGTTGACCAATACGTGAGCACAATTGTCGGAATGAAGAGAAGAATTAAATGATTTTATTTGAATACATGTGCCTCCTAACTATGATGAACAAGAAAAGTTTGGACTATGGTTAGACGTGCATTGCACGTGCAAGCTTATTAGTTCTAGAAAAAATATATAGTATATGCTTGATGAGGTCGTCGAAGCATCGTCCCCGTGGCCAGGAACGGCCGAGGATCACGGCTGAGTCTTCCACACGATAATGTTGAAAAAAAAGAGCCTTCCACACGATAAGGAAGCCGATGACCAACGCTAGGACCAAGGTTACGAAGATGACCATGATGCATGTGTCGCGACTGGATCCAACATACTCATATTGTGACATTGTCCTAGTACCTGCAATGGGTCGATTGATGTGCTGCGTTGGAGAAGTACTGCTTGCTAAGCTGTCGTTGTGCATGCTTATGTACTATATCTAAATAGCTAACCCCCACTACTAGGAATTCTCTTGCTTCTCCTTGAGCCACATCACCTAAATTAGTTTAGCCATTGGATATACTCGATCGGACTACATTAGCCATTGGATCTATCCATTAAGAGCTACCAACGCATGCATGCAGTGCATATAGTAGTAAATGATGCGTAAAGAGTGTTTTAATCAATTAAAAACCGATGCATGCATGCGTCTCATACTCCAGTACTAACACTATGAAAGAAAGTGACGCATGCACGCATATTTTGTTTTGTTTTCATCCAATTCTGCACTTATACATAGAGATGTAAATTTATTTATTTATTGTAAAGCCATTAGCTTGGTTGATTAGTTCAGACCACTTTTTATTTCATACAAACTCCCGCAGCAACGCGCGGGGCATATATAGGCCGGGACGGCGCGTGTATGTGCGGGATACCATCCGTTAACTGATCTTAATTGGGAAATAATCAAGGCTTTCTTTCCATGCATGTATAGGCTGGGATGGCAATCACCAAGATTTAAATGCATATCCTAGCAAATATATTCTACTGAGAGGCTAATCTGGGGAATGACGACCTCCGTATTTAATTTTCGATTTAGTCTCTGCTAATACTGCGAGTTAATAAGTAATATTAGTATTGAATCCACAATAATTGCAGGATCGATGTACACTCATTATACCCAGTTTTCTTCATATATATGATGACATGCAAAAAGATAAATAAAGCTTCCCTAAAAAAAAGATAAATAAAGCTTCCCTAAAAAAGATAAATAAAGCAAAATAACAGAGCTAACTGACGCGTCAATTTATCCTTGGGTCAGGACTGCATCAGACCCATCCGGCACTCACACTTATCCCCATTGCTACATATTGAACATCATCACCAAGTAGACATATAAAAAATACTTCTGCCTTTTAGTCTGTTCAGAATTCGAACCAAGCACTAGACTCCACTGGCACCTCATGTCTTTCCCGGATTACTTGGATTGGAGCAACCACAGGTTGGGGACGGAGCCATACTTGCGCATCCGGGGAAATCCATCCGATATGTGGTGACTCAAATGCTTTGGTTTGACCCTCGACGAGGTTGTGCTTGAACACGCGATGATGGAAGACAAAGTAGGCACACCCGCCATCCATGCCTAGCTGAGTAGCATCCATGGCGAAGCTTCCGGGGAACCCTAGGAACAAGACACGATCATCCAAGCACCGACCATCTCTCTCCACCCATCGCGTCTTACCGTTCACTTCATCCAGCGCATGCACCATCACCTCTAGTGCCGCTATCACAGAGTCGTTGGTGCGTATGTTGTGCCCGCATCTAGGAAACCAGTCGCGCTTGAATAAGACTGACGCCCACAACAGCTCACCGCGGGACTCCAAGACGTAGTTGTTGTCACGCATGTACCATGTATCTTTGGGTGTTTCAACATCCGTCGTCTCGAGCCCCATGATGTCTATGTCACTGTAGTCATTGGCCGGTAATTCCTCCGTCATGACGCACCAGTAGTGATTGCTCATCCACACTAGTACCTTGCCGTCGTGGTATGCGGCGCAGTTGATGGACTGCGGCACGACATCCGTCCTCTTTTCCATGATCGTCCATGCCGTGTCACCCAGATGCAGAACGGCCACCGTGAGGACAGGCACGTACAAATAACTGGCCTTTTCCTTGGTGAAGCTGTATAGAAAGAGGGTGCCATCGCCGCGCACGACGCCGTGGGGGCTACTCATCCGCCGGGCAACCCAACGGTCGTCCTTGGGGAAGGGAGGCAATCTGGTGACAGCTCCAGTGACAAGGCACACGGGGAAAACAGCAGAGACGCTGCCCCAGCAAAATGAAAAGACTACTTCAGTCTACGCTCCTGAAAGAGCAAAAGAGATAAAGAGCGAAAAAACCACACCCAGTCGAGGCTAACCAGCATTTATATTTCAGAGATTTTAAGAATCACGCCCATGTCTTCAGAGCGAGAAGCCACCCCCAAAGCAAGGAGTCCTTCCACCGCACTGGTTCAGTCCTAGCCAGGGTCTGGCCAAAGGAGGAGAGGTGGTGCTCGCGCCAAATGTTCCATCTTTTGCACCAGGAGACGATATCTTCTCTTGACTGAATCCGCACACCTGATCTCCCACAAGGTTAAAAAGGAAGCTGCCTTTTGCCACATAACCTGCATCCCAAGCCAAGGCACAACATTAAAGCAAATATCGTTGCGATATCTCCAGAGAGTCCATAATGCAGCCGCATGAAGCATAATATCTGCAGTTTTGTTGTCATTTCTAGCCATGGTACGAGTCGTATATGTTAAAAAAAAGACTTACGAGTAGTCAGGACTCGATCGCAAGTTCGCAACCATGTAGAATCGTTTCGCCGTCGTAGGTCCTTGAAACCTTAAGGCGTTTTTTTTCTTAACGTGAAGGCATTTCCTTTTTTGAGGAAAAACTAAGTTTTTTTAGTTACGAAAGTGCTTGGGCAAATCACCCAAAACACAATCAGCCACTTGTGGCGGTACTTGCTAATTCATGAGCAAGCACAAAGTTTCAGAAGATACAAAGCGATATCCTATAGTACTTGCTAATTCATGAGCTACGGTATTTGCCTCAAGATGACAAGCTTTAACCTCGCAATGTGCGAACCACATTTTCATTTGGAACTTCAGGTCCTCAATAACTTGAGCATGCGGTGATGAATCAGCTCGCCCAAAGTCCATTGCTTCTGCTAGCAATTGTGAATCGGTTTAAAAAATAA
Organism: Triticum dicoccoides; assembly: GCF_002162155.2. Lineage (NCBI taxonomy): Eukaryota > Viridiplantae > Streptophyta > Magnoliopsida > Poales > Poaceae > Triticum > Triticum dicoccoides. Next base: position 628,680,759 of record NC_041390.1, on the reverse strand, counting down.
CTCGTAGCATCCCCAGGTCAGCCGCATAGGCAATAGCATTCTCCATTGCACCCAGCTCAGCGCCAAAGACATCATGGACTGAATCCTTGCACCCAGCACACGCATGAATGACCATACCACTTATGTTCCATGCGACGACGCCCCAGCCGGCATGCTCAATACCAGAGGTGAAGGCCCCATCCATATTGAATTTTATCATATATTCTCAGGTGGCGGCTTCCACTTAATACTGTTTTTATCCTTCCCCTTTCTCCTAAAAATCTCAGAATACTCTGTAGTATAGCTCTACGTACGCCTAACCAGCTCGACCACAGAGATAAGAGGTTCTCCCTCATGGACCTTGTTACGATTGTGCCACCATAGCCACCAGAGAGTAAGGACCTTGGTTCTATTATGTTCATTAATGCTCCATAAGAAATCTAATATTTCATTCACTGAACCAGTCTCCTCAAGCTTCATTCTTACACCTTCCAGCTCAAGCAGTCTCCACACTTCTTTAATTGCTTTGCATTTGACAAATAGATGCGCTCCATCTTCATCAACTATGCCACAGAAGAAACATCTAGTACTATCCAACCTGACGCCACGGTGCTCCAGGTTTGTACACAGGGCCAACGAGTTATGCTTCAGTCTCTAGACAAACATCTTTATATAGATTAGTAGCATCATGCTAGCTTTCGTATGCGTGTAGCCAAATTAACAGCCGAGCATAGATTGGGTTTAATTGAGAAGGTGCCATATAGCTACTGGAAGCAGGTTATCATCATGCCCGCGGAGGATGGACTTCTCGGTTTTGCTGGGCTTGATGGTTTGAGTCTCCATTTGTGGTCAAGGGTAGCTAGCATTGGTTGGGGGTGGGGGTGGGGGGGTACCATGGACACGGCGCATCATTGACTTGGAAGAGCTTCTTGACGGAAGCGGTGAATTCGCTTTGTCATCCATTCCTAGTTGGCTATACCAAAGATGACGATCATACCAACCTTTGTCATGTTGCATTATAGATCGGAGGGAGTAGTGAAGAAGAGACTTGTATAAAACAAAAAATAATACTTCTTCCGTCCCAGAATAAGTGTCTCAACTTTATACTAAGTTTAGTATAAAGTACAAAGTTGTACTAAGTTCGAGACATTTATTTTGAGACGCGGGAGTATTGTATTTCCTTTAGCTAACAAAATTCAAGATGGTTTTTTATATATTTTTTATGGTTCACGTTAAGGGCCCCCTGAGTTCTAGCTTCGCCCCATGCCCCTGAATTCTTAGGACCGGCCCTGTGGAGGGGAAGAATTGTTTTTGATGGGAAACAATATAGGACTCCACTCATTTTTAGCCATGAACACCGAGAAGGGAATGGTGGAGTATATAGGCTAGGTAGATCAGGAACAACCTTGGAGGTTGGCTCGGCATGTTTGGATACTTAATCACCTTGATTATCTGTGTATCTCTAGTAACGTTCTAAATCAATAAAGCATTTTTGTTCCACTAAAAATATTAATCCTTAATCACAATTCATTAATATACTATTACTATTTGGAGTTCATTTAGTGCATGTTAACAGTAATGTAGCTCAAAGAGTAGAGCGCTTGTGATACATTTTAGAGAGGGGGGGGGGGGTCAGTAATTCCCATCTCCAATTAAAATAAACCATATCATTTTTATGATTATGATCACCTTTTCCCCTATATTGAATTGATCCAGGGAAATAGGACATTGTTATTCACAAGCCTAAGCCCAGGGACTGGTACTTCGTTATTTTGGCTAGAAGGTGGAAACTTGAACTCGAAAAAAAGGTGGAGACTTCTTGGGCCAGATGGGAATATCGCTAACTCTCGGCCCTACATAGGACTTCTAGTTGTTCTAAAGAAAAAAGAAAAAACATAGGACTTCTAGTTTTAATAACCTTTCTAAAATACAAATGATAAGTGCCACATGTGTGGGACGAAGCTCTCAGGCCGTGACGTTTTTTACAACTGTAAAGTTGCCACCCGAAAAGAAAAAATAAACAAGAAAAAATTGAAACTTGCTATCCAAAAAAAAGTTGCCGTCCTCGCGTCACTAAACTTGCCATAAAAAAAGTTTGGAGTTGCCATGTCTTCGTGCCATGTGTGGCACTCAATTGTTGACACGTTCTATCACCTAAAAACCAACAGTTGGATTTCCTCTAGTTCTACACAAATTAATGAACCTGAAGATAGGCCAAATACTTAGTTTTGCACTACTAGTATAGTTGCTAGCAAGCCTTCCAGTCAAGTTTTTTTTTAAGCCTTCCGGTGGGTAAGTTGTTTAGATATCTAATCAAGGTACTCTGATTAATGTCGATGCTGCAAATGGACAGAATAGTTCCGGACCAATGCACGGGGCATGAGATTTTCACATCTTTGCAATTCTGTAGTAGCTAGAGGTTTTTTTTGTTTGAGAATTCATAATAAAACTTGCATATTCGAGAGTGGATGCGAGCTAAAAGCCCCACGGTCATTTACATGTAAATTGTCGTGGAGGCTTTCTTTTCCTTTCTTCTTTAATACTCTATTTTTTAGAATAAGTCCAAAATATAAGGTGTATTACGTTGCACCACTCGTTTGGATAATTTTTTAAGGGATTTGATTACATTTCCTTATATAGGGCAAGCTACTCTATTTTCTCATGTCAATTAGTTAAGTGTAATCTCGCCCAAAACTTGTGAAAATTTTCCTTCTTATGCGTTCTTTAATTTTCGTGCCAAAAACTATACACCCTATATTTAGGAACGGATGGTGTATATGATATGCACACTCGAGAAAAGATAATAATAAAACTGATGCGTTTGTAAACTTGTAGCGGAAAGAAACAATGATAAAGGCTAGGCTGATATCAAATTAAGCAAAGCTCTCGAAACCAATTTTGAGACAAAACTTCATCTAGTTATTACTAAATTCCAAACTTTGCTAATACATTTAATTACTCATTTTTTCTACCACTTGTCTTGTTCATCTCTGGATGGAGGCTAAGTCTTTCTTGCATTCCCTGGACTGGAGCAATTAATTATAGGTTGGGGCCGGAGCCACACATGCGCATTCGGGGAAATCCACCCAATAAACGGAGACTCCAATGCTTTGATTTCACCGTTGAATAGGTTGTAACTGAACAAGCGATGATGGTCGACAAAGCTTCCTGGGAACCCGAGGAACAAGACACGATCGTCGAAGCTCCGACCATCTCTCTCCACCCATCGCATCTTGCCGTCGGCTTCTTCTTCCATTGCATGCACCATCACTGCGAGTGTAGGCACAACGGTTTCGCCGCCACAATGCTTGCTTGTTTCTATTGAACCATTCATACTCAAGTAGGACTGATGCCCATAACAGCTCACCCTGGGACTCGAAGACGTAGTTGTTGGTGCGCATATACCGTTCGTCCTTGGATGTATAATCCGTCCTCTTGAGCCCGACGACGACTATGTCACCGCCATTGGATGTGGAATCCTGAGTCAGGATGCACCAGCGGTCCAGGCCCATCCACACCAGGACTTTGCCGTCATGATATGTGGCACACTCGCGGATTGTGGCGTCCAATCCAACCTCCTTTCCAAGACCGTCCATGCCGTGTCACCTGGACCCATAATGGCCGCAGTGAAGACGGGCATGTAAAAACTTGGCACGGGGGCTGGCTCGTTAACGAAGCTATACAGAAAAATAGTGCCATCGCCGTAGACAACGCCATGGGGCCTCGTCATCCACGGCACGATGCCATGGTTGTCCTCCAGGAAGGGAGGCAATGTGGTGACGGCTCCGGTGATGAGATCCTGGAGCGTTGGCTCTGGATGCGCAGTGAAGCGGTGGAAGGATGAGCCGTCCGGTCCAGCCACCCAGCCACCGGCGTTGAAGTCAGACGTCCCTGGGAGAACGTTGCCGTCGTAGAGTCGGTGGGTGCTTGATGTCGCATGGGGAGGGAGGGTCCCGGAGTAGAACACGGGGTTGTGGATGAGCATGCCGCGACCGGGGTGCTGCGAGACGAGCCACGGCTGGAACTTTTGGCGCCAGACCGGCGCCGGCGCCGCGTCGCGCCATGGCCGGCAGACGGCATGGAAGCGCACGAAGTCGCGCGCGTCGTGCAGGCGGCCGGAGATGTGGAGGAGCAGGTCCGTAGGGAGAAAGGCCCACAGGGAGGCAGAAGTTGACGCGACGGCTGAATCGTGCAAAGCAGATCGATTTTTAAGACTCATCAGGATTCAGGAGACGTGAGGACCAAAATATTGTTTAAGTTAATTTTCCTTCTATCTTCTTTTAGCCCGCACGTACGTGTTTTATTTTGTCACGGACACGGACTACACTATATGACTCCATGGAACGTGAACCCTTAAAAAAAAGGACTTCATGTTTTAGAGTAGTTGCGCCCCGCCAGCTTTGTAGTACTCCCGCCGGATCTTCGTTCGTTCCTTGGCTGTGTCGTAGGAATTGCTATTTTTTGACTTTTTGTTGAATTGCTATTTTTTCCATATAAGGTACATATATGTATCCAGAAACCAAACATTCCCCTCCCAGGAACGCTTCGCGATTACTGGATGGCGACATTGCAACCCTAATGCCGAGACAAGGCCGGTCCTGAGATTTCGGGGGTCCAGGGCGAGACTAAAATCAAGGGCCCTAATATAAATACCAAACCAATAATTGATACATATATAACATGATACTAATAAATACTATAATCGCGGCAGGAGCTGTGCTGATTTCATTAAGATATGAAAAAGAAAAATTACAGAGTGATCCAGTTTATCGAAAACAACAATGCTC
>NC_041390.1:628673977-628675723 GCF_002162155.2 Triticum dicoccoides | reverse complement strand
AAATACACTAGAGCTTGGGGATATGAACTAGAAGAATCCAAAGTCAATATTTGTAGAATTGGTACAACATAATCTCACCACTATTGCAACACAATTTTTTTAGCAAGATATTTTTCTGATCACTAGGTTGTAAATTCAGCAACCATTAAAAACAAAGGTAATTGAAGAGATCAACTAATTTGATTTTAACAAGAAAAAAGCTGCCCAAATTTATGTGTACCATCATATACCTCTCTCAACAAATAAATTGAAGTGGTAGACATGACCCCATGTATCTCCGTTGCTGCAGCCGTTTCGTTTGGGTCCAACTTATCCTTGTTTCTATAGCAATCAAATGAGAATAGAATGCACAGGAGGACTCACTATTTGCAGATCGGAACTGGGAATAGCTGACATAGTTGCGGACTTACTACTCGATCGTGAGAACGGGAAGATGATGCTGACAAGGCTTGGGGTCCGGCTCGTACGCAAGGAACCCCGGGGGCGTCGAGTACTCGACTTCAGACGGTTCTGGTGATCGAGTAGAGGACGAGATCTACCGTCTAGGAAGGTTTAGATCGAGCGGTTCCAGGATCAATCGACCGCTCGTGGTCATCGAGCAGGCCTGAAGTCGAGGGGATGTTGGGTAGCTCTTTGCGTTGTACACCATGTATTAAGCAGAGAGAATACACAGATCGGGGGCCCCTCTGATTCGGGCCCCCGGGGCGGCCGCCCCCCTGCTCCCCTCAGGGCCGGCCCTGTGCCGAGACATGCGTATAAGTCGAGTGCACTTTCCGTGATGAGCCGAGCATTTCCCTTAGGGTCTTCTTTAAACCTTGTGCTTTTGAGACGGTAGTAGGCGTAGTAGCCTACAAGCCGAGAACCTGACAAACAACAGTTGTCACACCTGAATATACTAGGTCATATTTGTTAATCCTGTAGAGATTTTTTTATCTAGTGTTGAATATATTTTAGTGTACAATCAGATAATAGTCTTTTTGTATGTGTTGATTGAGTAGTGTAGGTAGAATCTGATTATACTTTTTGTAGTGTACAATCCGGTTGTATATTTAGTGTATAAGTTTTTTGTATCTAGTGTTGAACATGTTTTAGTGTACAATTGGATAATAGTATTTTGTACGCGTTGATTGAATACATTAAAGGCTTTGTTGTTATTGGTGTTGTTGTTGTTGTTGTGTGTTGTTGTTGTTGTTGTTGTTGTTGTTGTTGTTGTGTGCACATTAATATGTTTTTTTGATTGATATGCTTAGTGTAGAGAATCAAATTCATATATATATGCTTAGTTTAGAATCTGAGATCGGATTGGTTCTCGACTGAGGGAACTGCTTTCTGCTACTATACTACATCACCCTTTTTCTTCGGGGAAATCCCAGCGCCTACCACCCACCATCCAAGCGGCAACCTATGGTGTCCCGTTCGAGCGCAGAGGCGGAATACCAAGCTGTGACCAATGTCGTCGCCGAGTGCTCGTGGCTTTGTCAACTCCTTTAAGAGTTGAATCAAGACGTGTACCATGACAACATCTTCGCCGTCTATCTCTTAGTCAACCCTGTTCATAATCGGTGGACGAAACACATCAAGCATGATATTGACTTTGTGCGTGAGCAGGTTGCCCTCGGTTGTGTCCTCCTAGTCCTGCACGTTCCCACAACAAAACAATTTGCTAATGGATGACTAAGGGACTGCCCACTTCCACTTTCGAGAAGTTCTGGTCCCGTCTCTGTGTCGTCGATGATGCATCGACTG
>NC_041390.1:628664824-628673748 GCF_002162155.2 Triticum dicoccoides | reverse complement strand
TATGTTTATATCGTATGTATAGTTAAGATATTTCCTAACCGCCATGCATGCCTCATATTCCATCTATAGATGAGGACGTGTGCACCCCTTGTACATCATATATATGTGCGATTGCACCTGATCGATGTTATCGAGAGTTGCATCACCAAACCACAGATACTCTTAACCTTAATAAATTGGATGATACTCTTTGTGTGTTGATGGGGTAAACTTGTTATAAGACACGGATAAATAAGTGCTTAAAACAACTAAAATTAATTGGAAAGTCAATGTAAGAGTGTTTGATTTGCACTATTCAAAAAAGAAGAGTATAACAAAATGATGCACAAAAAGAGAAAAACTTATGTATTAATTTTTAGAAGAATGCCACCTCTACCAAAAATGTGAAGAATAAACTCAGTGCTTGTAGTCGTCGCTAGGTGGTCTACGGACCTGGATGTAAATTTTACTTCTAGTGTTCTTTATACTACCTTAACAGTTAATGAATAGATCGGAAGTTTTCTCGCAAAAAAAAATAAACTGCAGACACAAGCTCCGAGCGCCCAACCCATATACTTTCTGTAACAACACAAATCCTAATGCAGAACATAATTTATTGAAAAAAATTGGTAGTGAATTGTAGATATTGGGAAACATAGGATGTGGTCTGTGCATCGGACGATGCAGACGCGAGGCCAGGGATAAATCCTACTTTTTGAAAGAGAAAAAAATATTTAGTCTTACTGTAGGCTGTAGTGTTGGGCATTCAAGTCAGAGTACGGTCGAGTTCTAGTGTTCCACACGATGATTGGCACGGGCTTGGTATAAAAACTTTGCTTTGTTGCATCATGTGCGCATCTACAAATATACACCCGACCCCATGTTGAGTAAGAGTGTAGGACATGTAGTTCAGCTAGGTACGTAGCTGATAGAACAACATAGGGCCATGATTCTATTTGATTCGAGGGCCTACGTTGTAGCATACATATATGAACAATAGTAGTCGAACTAATTAATCGAGCACGTTCTGTTCGTGCCTGGAAATAAACATGCCAAATTAGTTAGTAGGCCACGTAACCATGTGTGTGCATCCACTTGCACGTTGGTATGATTATGATTGGTATAGAGAAGAGTGGCAGGCTGAACAAAATGCGTGGCACCATCGAAAAAGACAGGAAAGGGCACGTGGCACGCGAAAGTGACTGAAAATGAAGCTTGGAAGCAAGCAAGGAAGGAAGCTACGTCTGTCTACGTCTATGTACGGGGTAGCTAACGCGGGCGGCGAGTGGCCGCACATGTGGCCGGCCGGTGACGTGCGCCACCACTCCAGTTCGTCGCCGGTTTGATTATATAAAGAAACCAGGCCGGCTGCGGTCTCCCTCCACCACAGTCCACCGCCTAGCGCACGAACACAGTGAGCAAGCAAGCAAATCAAGCGCTCGATCCAAGCTTAGCTATAGCTAAGAGACGCCACCCATCGCTGATCCATGGCCTCCGCCGCGAGATCCTGCGCAGTCGTCCGCTTCACCATCGACGAGTCGGCCCCGCCAGAGACCCTCCATGTCATGCGCCTCCAGCGGCTGCGCCTCCGCCGGGCGGCGAAAGAATGCCTGGAGCCCATCGCCGAGGAGGAGGACTCGGATGCCGACGACGCCCAAGTCCCCGCCGGCTCGCCCAGCGCCCACAGCAGCACCGGCGGCAGGAGGAGAGCAGCCGTCCTTGCTCCGAGCCTTGGATAGGCCTGGTCTCAAGACACGCTGAGTAGTCCATTAGTACTATGGACTAGCGAGTCCATCTCCTCTGTAGCTAGGTGCCATATATGTACTCTCGTACAGTTCATGCATGCTCCTCTAGTTAGTCCATCGATGTAATGAATTCGTGGGTGTTAGCAATTTTGCAGTCAATCGTCAACGAACTGTACGAATTGCTACTAGGAATTGAACAAGCTTCGACTTCTTACCACGCATACTCCACTAATCTACCATGTCAGTAAAAATTCCCCTTGCTCTGCTTTGATACCCTGCTCATCTTAACCTAGACTCTGTTCTATATTTGCTATCATCGCATTCACTGTGCATTTTGCGACACTCGTGTCCATTACGGCAACGGCAAGAAAGAGAAAAAAAAACACGCAACAAAGCTCAGCGACCCGCCAATTCATCCTTGAGATACAGGAGAAAGTACCAGACCCAACCGGCACAGGCATCTATCCTCGTCGCTTTACACTAAGCCCATGGAAGAAAACATATAAACTATTCCCTCCATCTCATAATGTAATAAGACGTTTTTTGACACTAGTATAATGTCAAAAAACATCTTACATTATGGGACGAAGGGAGTAGCATACCTTCAGTGTCAGTAAACACATGTTTTAATGTCTGGCTAGGTGGAATGGGGGCTGGGAAAAGGAAATTAGTCTCGGTAGGAGTTGCTGCTATCTTTTCGAGTAACTGGGAAGCTAAAAATTCAGCTTGCTTTCAGAAAATTTGGCCATCTGATCCTAGTGTTTTCTTTTCTTCAGAATGTCACATTGGATTAATGAGTGGAGTTCTTTGCAAGTGAACAAGGACGCAAAGTTGGGGCTGCGGCGGTGCACAAAACTGTTGGATCGAGTCGCAAATAAAATCTTTCAAGCTCGGAGGAGCTGGGCGCCTTGGATCCCGAGGCTGGAGGGTGGCTGTCCTGAGGAGGAATTGCATATGTGTTTTGTCCAACTTCTCTACCTTGTGATTAGATGGGAAGTAGGGGATGAGTGTGAGTAAGTTGTTCTCCCAGACAGTTTCTTGTGGTGGCGTGTTGCATTTTGGTTGTATAAGACTATTGGTTTCGTTAATCAAACCGGATGAAAGATCACTTTCATTAAAGAAAACATATCTTCAGTGTCACTAAGCCGTGTGGTACTAAAATTTATAAACTTCTACCATTCATTTACTGTCATGTGAGCGCCCAAGGCCTACAACCATTGTGTGTTTGGTGGGTTTGCTATGATGGGGAGTATTTTTTTCGTTAAACGAGTGAAATCACCACCTTATTTTTTAGTTTCTTTATGAAAAAAACTACACAAAATAAAGAAGAAATCCAGCAACAAGGAAGCAATGTGAAATTTAGTAAGTCAAAGCACACCTAGATGAGGTGTTTGAAATTTTCCTCAACAAGAGTTAAACCCTAGTTGATTGGGATGTGTCACTGCGACCCTACCATCAGATTATTGCCTAGTTCCCAAAACTAACAGCTGGTGAAAACCAGGTTTTTTTCTTAACATAAACTAAGGCGCAGTCAAACATAAAAAATCAAGAACTTTGTCTTCCAGGATAGAAAAACAGATGACGTCTTCAATAGATTGTCCCTGCAATACTTATATTTGCCACAATTTACCACCATACTAATGTTGGGGAGCAAATCCACTAGCCACAAAACATAATACTCAAGAATAATGCCTTCAAAAAGAGAATTCAAAACCAACAAAAGTATATTTCATCTATTGATTTTACCAATTATTTAGAAATGGTCCCTCAACTTCAAAATAAGAAAAACTTAGTCCCCCAAACTGATGTCACCGGATGAGTTTCAACCCTCAGGTTGCTTCGTATCTCTCCTCCGACGAGACGGAGACAGGGAGGTGAGGTGAGGTGGACGATGAGGCGACGAGATTAGCAGTCAAAAACATGCCACGTTGGCGCAAAACCACTCAAGGCAAGTGATGGATGTAAAATATCCGGTTGAACTTGATGGTCTATTTGCAAACTTTGCGGGATGAAAATATACTTTTCTCTTCAAAAGGAAATAACCATGCACACGATTGTGCGTCCATCCGGATAGACCCAACATGTAATTAGCAAGGACACGATGCCTCTAGGCTAACTTTTCTTAACTTTCTCGGATGAGCTTGAAAAATAACAAGAACATACAAGAGGGCTGCATGTCTTTTCCGTTAAGATCAGGGGAAAATCAAATAGGTTCAGACCGTCACAAGCAGTGGCGGAGACAGGCCGAGGCCACCATGCAGATATTTCCACTAGGAAACTGAGTATTTCTGCTAAAACGCTGTATTGGCTTTGTATTTTGTTGGTCTGGCCCTCTCCAAGCTAGTTTAGCAGCTCTTGGCCCTGTCCATTCAGGTTTTCTAGCTACGCCACTGCTCACAAGCAAGGGCTTCACAAAGTGATGGCTGAAGAAACTCCACACGAAAAACGCTAGTCCGATGGGCTTGGATTCAACGCCGTTCTAGAAACTGTTGGCGTACATAACAAAGATGTACGTACGTATGCAGGAGATTTGTTTCATGCACCTTGAAATACACGTACATATACACGCAACCAAGCAAGCACGCGTACGCACGCCCGCTCTGCTTCTGGAGGCTTTTGACTTCAGATTTTATTTAAGTACTTGTAATATCTCGTAGCATCGCTAACTTTCGCATAAGAGCTACTCCCTCTGTCCCAAAATATAAGAAAGTTTTTAACATTAGCATAGTATCAAAAATGTTTTTATATTCTGGGACAGAGGGAGTAGCTAGCTGGGCTCTCATGCAGGCCAAGTCATGGCTTATAGATTACAACGTGCGGTAGTTGAGCAATTTCTTTTGAAAAAAGTGAGGAGGGACCGAGATTTATTATTATTATTATTATTGATTTGTCATTGTGATTCGAAAGCGACACAGTACGTCGTTTAAATAACCGGGGCTATATGGCGCCAATTGGGCCAAAACAAGTGAGCTGTAATTAAGCACGTTTCGGCCGTAGCAGTTACTGGTCCCGGACCAACGTAATGTATGCATGTGTTGTGTAGTACGTCCACGTGCGTATGGTTGCTGCAGATGAGTGGCCCAGGTAGAAGAGGAGGCGTACGTGCGTGGCGCGATCGTACAGGAACAGAGAAGATACTTGCATAGAAAGGATGTGGGTTGCTTTGTCCGTGGTGCAAGCGAGAGCGACTGAAAATGAAGGGAGGAAGGCGACCCAACAAGCAGCACCTACCTGGAAGGAAGCTACGCGCGCACGCGCCAACACGGGTGGCCACAAATCGTCGATCGCTCGCGTGCTCCGGTACTGCTCCTTCCGGCGCCGGTGGGCCTCGCCGGCTTTATATAAACAACAAACAGAGAGCTGCTCTGCTCTGCTTAACCCACCGTACCCCGCCACCACCGCACATCTGCAGCAGGTCTCTCCGCGTCGCTGCAACGGCAACAGATCGCGCAAGAAGGCACCAGACCAGACAAGTCATCATGGCCCCCGCTGAGAGATCCTGCACGCTCGGCCGCTTCGCCGCGCACGAGGCGGCCCCGCCGGAGACCCTCCACATCGTGCGCCTGCAGCGGCTCCGCCTCCGCCAAGCAGCACAGAGCTGCCTCGACCCCATCGCCGAGGAGGGCAAGACGGGCTCGCCCAGAGCCCACGGCGGCAGCAGCAGCAACGCCACCGTCGACCTTGCGCAAAGTCTTAGCTGATAGGCCAGATCAATTAGACACAGAGTTTAGTACCACTAGCAGAGTCGACCTCCTCTATCGCTGTGGTATGTGTATGTAATGTACCACGGTGCAGTTCATGCATGCGTGCGTGCTGTAATTAGTCCCATCCATGAATTGATGATGCGAGCTGGTTTATTTATGCCGAACAATCGCGACCACTGCCTCAACAACTGTGCGAATTTACCGACGGCCATATCAGTGGAGACTGAAAATCTCATCCCTGCCCTTTGCTCTGCTCTGAATCTGAAGAAAACGCTGCTTCTTGTGTGCGCAGCGTTCCCGACATGAGAACACGTAGTGATGTGAATCCGTCTTCATCATTCATTTTGCACCGAGGAGCAGGCTCCCACCCCAGCCCGGATCACCCCAAACCCTAGCCAAGCCACATGATCGCGCGCTTCCTGTCGATTCGACCTGGTGGTCGCCCTCCTCGTTCCAGATGCTACTGGAAATTTCTTCTGCTGCAAAAGGGGGGGCCGATTTCGGTGTTCTCAGCTGGATTGTGATCTATCATGATTTTTCCACCTCAGTGGCAGCAATAGATTGATGCTAGCGCAGTGTTTTTGTTCTGAGTAAACAGTTAATCAATTCAAACACCACCACCAGCATGTCTGCTGCACTGCTAAGTTTTGCTGTCCACAATATATTATGTAGATCTGAGCTTCTGCCCCCTCTTCATATTTGATTGTTGTATTTCCGCTGGGAGATAGCAAAAGGAACCATGTTAACCGATTGATGTTCTCTATTTTCTCTTTGTTCTATAAACACTTTCTGTGACTGAAGTTACGTGGATAAGGGCAAAGCAGGAAATCCAGAGGGTCTGAAACTTAGTACATGCACTTCGGCAGAAATGCTATATGTATCTAGTTATTCCTTTTTCTTCAATTTATTTTGTTTATCCAGCCATGCAAATATGTGTATAAATCTTCTTCAGTGTGACCTATAACTATAGGGAGGATCTGTGTGGTCAAACGGGAGGGTATGGTTCAGACAATGGAGATAATCAGATCACAGGGGTGTGAGTATAAAGGGAATTTGTGAGAAATAGAGATAGTCCACCGGAGGATCATTATATGCTTATATGCTAGCATTGTTGGATTCAAGGCAACATTAACATTTGTGATTTATATCTTACTGTGCATCAATGCATTTGCCCATGTTAGTTGTTTACTTAGTTCTTGATATAGTGGTGTTGTAGACTGTAGTGTTGCTCATCAAGTGATGATCCTGCTAATCATTAAGTGATTATTAATTGTAGAAGATTACGTACATGGTTGATGGAGTTTCTTTTTGATGGACTTTCGGGTCATGTGATTAATGCACTGTTGTGTTAAAATAATCTAATAACCGATCTGGTAGGAAACATGACTTTTGGACATGTTAACTGGCGGAGTTTCTTCATATAGTGGTAATAGACTTTTTTATTCTTCAAATTATGATATAAATTGAAACCTTAAGTGTAATGATAATTTGATTTGGTTATGTCTTATTTTATCTGATTTTTAATTTCCCCCTTCAATACGTGACCAACAAGTGGTGACTATAACTCAGGCAAAAATTGAGGCAAACACGCTTCTGCCCACACAGACGTATTTTCAGAACATCGACCAAATATTGACTAAGATTTTGTGTTGTCTTGCTTACCCAATTTGTAAAACACCCTTAGTCTAGTCTCAGGCAAGGAATATTCTCAGACATGTAGCTGGGCAACCAAACAGACACAAAATACCGGACTCAATCAGAATTAGCACATATCCTTATCGCTTAATGCTATACATAATGAGAGCATAAACATTAATAAATCACTTTTGATAAAAATGTTACAAATGTTTTCGCATATTCATTATTTATATTAAACTCCTTTACTTTTAATAATTAATTAGTTTACAATAAATTATATGTTATTTTCTTATTAATACATCTTATAAGTATATATGTAATTGTTTTTTATTTTATGTTTTTGTTCTCTCTAGAAGTATTAGAAAATAAGTATTTCTTAGATAATGCTAAGCACTCTCCAATATGTGACCAAAGATGTTCTCGCAAGTACAAAGAACAAAATTTATCATTACAAATGCTCATTTTGTGTTAAAATGAAAATAGAAGACATACTTTCTATGGTGATTTTAGTTTGATATATTATGTAAGTTCTTTCTCTGGCCCTTAGAAAATTCAAAACATCAACTCATCAAAAAATTAAGTTGTGTTGCTGAATGTATTATGATGTATCTATATGTTGTGACATCGACATATCTGCATATCTTGGTAGAAAATTGTACCAAGATTGGAAGTATCATACATATATCAAACATATAAATATGTTTTCCCTAAACGTAAGCACATATGATGGACCATATTCACCGATAAATTCAGTTGAGACACTTAATATAATATATAAAAAATTATATGCAGTGGCATCGAAATACCTAAATATCTTGGTAAAATATTCTATAGCTACACTGACAGAGGACCCACTACCACTAGGATACATGCAAGATCGTTATCTATATAATGAGCAGGTCTAACGATAGAAATATCCTATTAGAGTTCTACCGAGTTGGTCCTAGGAGGAATTAGGAACATCATAAATAGGTAGAAGTGAAGCTCGAATACTGGATGCCTTTGTGCTCCTTAGCTAGCTCCGTCGCGCCCCGTAGCGACATCTATGTCTAACCCGTTCCACTGCCGCCATGGGCCTCATCTGGCGACGACTCCAACCATCCTTGGCAGACACATGACCACCAACAGGCTCAACCTGATCCCCTCTCTTCATAGTGCCCACCCGCGCAACAAATGGTTGCCGGAACAGTGAAACCCGAGCCCATCCACCGTGGTTTTGGTCACTGGCGGCTAATCGCCGATGTAGCCCAGCGTGGCATGATTAGTTTAGGGTTATTTAGGCAAATATCCAATTCGATGCCCGGGCTCAGATGAGCCCGGTGAATAGTTATGTGATTAAAAATATAAAAAAAACAATAAATTCCAAAAAAATCTGCAAGCAAGATGTGCATGTGCGACGTTCGTGCAAAATTTGGTAATGTTTGGACATTCCAGGAGTGTGCGGCCAAAATGACAAATCCAGGCATGTTGTTTTTCAAATGTTTCTCTCAGACCCGAATTTGGTTATTTGTTTTCACGAGCATCTCGAATGTATCACCAAATTTGGTACTGACATCACGCAGTCAAACATCTTTCACCGTAATTCTATTTGGAATTTTTTTAATTTGTTTAGTATTTTAAACGACGTTACTGTTCACTTCGGGCTCATCTGTGCCCGCGAGCCAAAACGCCCCTTCCTTATTTAGGTGCCTAAAATGTGCCCCCCTCCCCAAGAGTTAATTAGTTAGGTTAGCTAGTTTTGTTAGGATTAGTTTTAATCCGATGGGCCTTGTTGTCAGTTTGACGAGAGGGTCCCAATGGTCAAATACCGCTTTGACTTTGTCCACGTCAGCAAACCATCTGAGGCAACCCATCGAAG